>NC_028454.1:11424746-11561142 GCF_000263155.2 Setaria italica | reverse complement strand
CTACTGCATGCGCCTGAGACTCCGAGGAGATCGGCCACTTGCTTGGGCAATCGGTCCTTTTGATCCTTCCAGAAAAAAAAGGGTTTAATATACCTAGAATTATTCTCATCTCATGATCGTACTACCTTTGAATCTACGAAAATGCTACAGTCCGACCGTCCGGACGCGTCGGACGTTCTGCTCCAAAAATATCTGGCGCTTCCTATCTATCCATTTTCACCATTCTTTTTCTTCCCCATCCCACTCCTGTGACCTTTCTTCTTCAACATTCCACCCCGGCGTCCTCTTCGTCCACCTCGATGGCGGCGTGCTCCCCCACCCGACGGCCTCATCCCCCACCCGCTCCCCCACTCCGGCATCCTCCTCGCCCACCCGGCGGTGGCGTGCTCCCCCACCCCAGCGACCTCGTTCCCACCCTGGCATCCTCCTCGCGCACCCCGACGGCGCCCCTCCCCCACTTCGGCGTCCTCACCCATCGGGGGCGCCCAACGCCCCCGGATCCGGTGGCCCTCTCCCTGATCCCGGCGAGATCCGAGCGGGGAAGGATCGGGCGGCGGCCATGTTGCAATAGGTATCTCACGATGTTGCAGTAAGGATTCTTGGATGTTGCAAGCGCTACCATTTTTTCTTCCCCATCCCTTTCCTTCTTCAACCTTCCATCCCAACGTATTCCTCATCCATCCCGGCGGCGGCACGCTCCCCAACCCCGGCGGCTCGTCCCGCACCCCAGTGGCCTCGTCCCCTCCCCAACGGCGGCGCGCTCCCCCACCACGGTGTCCTCCTCGTCCACCTCGGCGGCGGCGCGCTCCTCCACTCCGGGAACCTCGTGCCCCACCCTGGCGGCACCCCTCCCCCACTCCGGCGTCCTCAACCAACCGGGAGCACCCAATACCCCGGATCCGGTGGCCCTCTCCCCGACCCCGGCGAGATCCGAGCGGGGAAGGATCGGGCGACGGCCATGGTGGACGACCTTCGGCGGCAGGTTGGTTGTCGTGGATCTGAGTGTTGCAATAGGTACCTCATGGTGTTGCAATAGTTATTTTTGGATGTTGCAACAGTGGCTTTTGATGTTTCATCTGTTTTGCACCGGATCCGGTGGCCCTCTCCCCAACCCCGGCGAGATCCGAGCGGGGAAGGATCGCGCGGCGGCCATGGTGGACGACCTTTCGGCGGCAGGCTAGTTGTCGTGGATCTGAGTGTTGCAATAGGTACCTCATGGTGTTGCAATAGTTATTTTTGGATGTTGCAATGATAACTTTTGATGTTTCATCTGTTTTGCAACAGTTTGACTTGCCAGCAATCGGGTGTTGCACCAACTTGTTCATGATATTGCATATAGTTGTTTTGTTTGAATCATCTCTTCTTCTTTTGTTGTTGCAATGTTGTAAGAGATGTTTTTTTTGTTGTTGCAATGTGTCTGTTTTGAATGTTGCACGAAGCAATTCGGGATGTTTCATGCACGTAAAGGTATTGCAAGTGTTGATTTTTTATGTTTCGATAGTTATTTTTCAATGTTGCGACGGAGCATCCGATAAAATAAAATTATCGGACGTCCGAGCGCTAGCGCTTCCGTTGAATCTAACTACCTAGCTAAGTCTTTATATATTTTTGTCAAAATTAGAAAACTTGGACCTGTAAGAATCCTAAAACCGACTTGTATTTACGAGTAGAATAAAAATTATAGGAAGTCTAAACTGTATTTTGGCCCTGAGAGAGCAACTTGGCCGAAACCTGGAGCTACCAGAATTCAGAGGGTATTCCTAGCTAAGATCTAAAAGCATCTCTAATAGCTTATGTAAAATGGATTGATATCCCAACAACAAAAAATTGTTCCAACGTACCTATATAAATTACTATACCTAAATTTTTCAGCCTATGACTAAATTTCTCACTCCCGTGTGCAAATATACTGATTGCTAAATTTATTTGCTCTTCCAGGAAGCTCCAACTGCCCCTCGGTGGAAACTTCCACCCGCCGTGCGCCGCCCCTGATCTCCGTCTCCGGCGCCGGCGGAGCGCCACACCGTCTCGCCCGAACTCACCTCCCCCCTCCCGGCTAGATACCGTGCAGCGACCAAGAGGACGGTGGGCGAACCGCGGTGGACGAGCCACGCGTGCGCGGTGAGCAGCAGCCGGAGCGGGGAGAGAAGGGGCACCTCCGACGTGCCGCTCCAGCCCCGCCGTGCGCCGCCCTCTCCGGCAGCCCTCCCCACCGCCCCCAGCAGCATGTGCCTCGCCCGGCCGTGCGCCGCCCGTCACCCGAGCGGCCCGTGCCTCCTGCTCCACCCGATTCAAAGCTCGATTCGTCACTTGGGAGCTCAAATTGGTCGATTTGGACCTCAAATCGAAGGTTCGGAGGCATGGTGAAGCTTAAAGACGAGGTTGGGGAGGGATGGTGGGAGAGCTCCACGAGGAGCAGCCCAATTGCGCCGCCAGCCATGGCCGCACGCCATCCTCCCTTACCTGCGCCCCGCCGTGCGCCATCCAGCCATTCCCGCCGCCCCTACTACACCTTCCCCAGCTTCTTGAGGGTGAGGCCGGCGGAGGAGCAAGAGGAGGCGAGGAAGAAGCCGTCGATTCGGGCCTTGCTGCCGCCGATTCGCCATCCTCCGCTTCAATTGAGGCTGTCCGCCGCCGATTCTTCTTTCTCCCTTCAGATTCGTCGTCTTCCCGAGCTGGTGATGGGGGAGCAGAGAGCGGCGGCGTGAGGGAGCAGAGCGGCGGCGGGAGTAGTAGAGGGCGTCGCCGCGTCGGGGAAGGAAGGACCGAAAGAGGTAGAGGAGAGGATAAGATGGATTTGCAGATTAGCCCTTGAAATAGAATTACACTTGCGAATTAGTCCCTAGAGGAGATATAGGTATCCAGTTTTACCGAAACTGTTGGGAAAAAAGCACAAGAGTTATCTAAAAATCTTCTCTCTCCTATACTAAAACAAATTTTAGGTATCCAATTTTACATAAGCAGTCTGATTCTAGCTCAGTCGTCCCTGTAGCCACAGGAATTCTGAGACTATGATTCAGGCCTCCATTGGATTGATCCTATGGGAGTTTTGGAGGATTCTGGTCCTTGAAAATTATCTTAAAGGCCCTCGGAAACAAACGGAACAGAGATGCCAAAGTTTGGTTCCTGTTAGCTATGCCTCCATAGGAACATCATGGGCCTGTTCGCTTCAGCTTATAAATCGGCTGAAAAGCTGAAACGGCTGATTTGTTGTGAGAGGAAAACACTGTTTTGTAGCTGATAAGCCGGCTGAATAAGCTGAAGCGAACAAGCCGCATGTTTTTAATAGTTCGACGCATCTCTTTCTTCTTCTTCTTTCCCTTTGAAATTCATACGTTGTCACATGTACCATACATTTTGAAACATTGCAGGATCCCATGTGACGAGGCATTTTAATCCTACGTGTTTATTATATCTATACGCTTTCAAACATCATGTGATTCAAAGAGAGCTATATTTTCATCCCAAATTATTAGTCGTTTTAGCTTTTCTAAGTTTATACCTTTTACTATACATCTAAACATAATATATATTTATATTCATATCAAAATCTATGAATCTTGAAAATGCAAAACGACTAATAATTTGGGACGGAGGCAGTATTAAGTACTGTAAAATAAATCATAATAGATTTGTGGATGTCACTTTCGTATCACCGATCAAAATTACAGTGTGACATTCTAAAACAACGGCTGTTATCTTTTATACTACCACTAGAAAGAATCTTAATTAGTCAACAAATGAACGTGAATTCCTGAACATTTGTAGCAAGCCTTACCAAAAGTCCATGAAGAAGTGAAAAAAATTAGCAATTGTCATTACTGAATTAAATCGTAGCCGCTGAAACAACATAAATGTCAAACCAGAATGGGATCATGGAACAACGAGAGAGTACAGAAATATAAGGCAACAATTAGCCGCTGAAATTGACATGCGGCCACCTTCGCTGAAATACATTAGCACGTTGGTCTTAAGCATGATGAAGCGACTTATCGATCAAAACATAATGTCCCAATCAAGGATCATTGTTTCCAATATCTGCTGTCATTTTCTCCAATCCTTTATTCATGGTTATTAAGATGAGATAATTAAAGTGGCATGCAAGCTAAAAGATTCAAGAAGTGTTATTTTCGATCTAGTAGTATTCTATTACCCAGCTTCGTCAAAGGAGTAAGTACAACACATAATGTAGGCAAATGTCGCAGCTGCCCAATACAATAAAGAACTTCCAGTCCCTGGTCTCCAAATGTTCAGACAGCCAGATTTAACAAGACCCCAAGACGGCCAATTCGATCACTGATCAGTGAAAAATACATACCGCTAATTACACATACACATGACACGTAGAGCTTACTGTATTTTAGTTTATTTCTGCGGTCAAACAAAATAAAACAAGACTTCACGGCCACCAGGGTTTATTTCTGGTTTGTGAGGTCAATTCCAGGCCGTAAGTTAACTAGTTTCATTAAAAAAGCAGAATTAAACAGGGCTAAGCTAGACGGCATGTACACACAACTTCGACATGATCTTTTTCCTTACAAAAGCATCTTTGTGATCGAGTAATTTGAAGTATGTAATCACACGTATGTTGTTTTTACCTCTTCTCAAAACATTGGTACCTTCCTTGACCTGTCAAGTGGAGCCTATGTGAGAGGTATGGAGTTGTAATTCTAGGTGAGAAGTATTTTCAATTGTTTTGAATCTTTATACTATAGTATACTATATAAATAGATAGATAGATAGAAAAAACATCTTTGCGGTCGAGTAATTGAAGTATGTAATCACACGCATGTGCTGCCCTACCTCCTATAAATACGGGGTGCAAACACCACATCCCAGTTACCAAACACACATCACATCTTGTCTCGCGGATTAAGCTCTGTGAACGTCGCTAATGGCGGTGGTTTACCTGCTGCTAGCCGCGCTAATCGCCTCCTGCCATGCACAGGCAACGTCCGGCGATCGTCCCTGGCCGGCCTCCCTCGCCAAGCTCGCGAAGGAGGGCAAGCTCCGTACCGACAGCAACGCCACCGTGCCGGCGTCGATGGACTTCGGCAACATCACGTCGGCGCTCCCGGCGGCGGTGCTCTACCCGGCGTCCCCGGGCGATCTCGCCGCGCTCCTGGGCGCGGCGTACTCCACCCCGGGGTGGCCGTACACCGTCGCGTTCCGCGGCCGCGGCCACTCCCTCATGGGCCAGGCCTTCGCCCCCGGCGGCGTGGTCGTCAACATGCCCTCCCTCGGCGACCCTGGCGCCGCCGCCCCGCGCATCAACGTGTCGGCCGACGGCCGGTACGTGGACGCCGGCGGCGAGCAGATGTGGATCGACGTGCTGCACGCGTCGCTGGCCCGCGGGGTGGCGCCGCGGTCGTGGACGGACTACCTCTACCTCACCGTCGGCGGAACCCTCTCCAACGCCGGCGTCAGCGGCCAGACGTTCCGTCACGGCCCACAGATATCTAACGTGTACGAGATGGACGTGATCACCGGTACGTGTGCGCTTGCGCAAAATATCCATGCACCATGCCTGGAAGCAAGCCTTTTCTTAGTAATTACGTGCCACACCTTGCATCACCAAACTGCCGATTGCTTCTTCTACCGGTGCAACTCGATCGCAAGATTCGCAACTATAATCTAAATCGCCTGATTAAATTCGATAACCACATTGCAAATCACATTTAAGATTGTGTATTATAGTATTAGTGCATGGTGGTGGTTAATGTCCAGCGCTAGCTGCACCGGCCGGCCGGCCGGCCGGCTGGCCGGCGAGGGGCGGCGACGTCTTTAACTAATACGCTGGCTCGCACTAATGGGCCGGTTGACATTGACAATTGCCGCGGTTTAATCACTTTTAATCTGTGGCTTTGATTGTTGGGCGCTGACTTTGGGTGCAATTCGTGCAGGCCACGGGGAGACGGTGACGTGCTCCAAGGAGCTCAACGCTGACCTATTCGACGCCGTCCTCGGCGGGCTGGGCCAGTTCGGCGTGATCACCCGCGCCCGGATCGCGGTGGAGCCGGCGCCGGCGCGGGCGCGGTGGGTGCGGCTCGTCTACACCGACTTCGCCACCTTCACCGCCGACCAGGAGCGGCTCATCGCCCCGCGGCCCGGCGGCGCGTTCGGGCCGTTGAGCTACGTCGAGGGGTCGGTGTTCGTGAACCAGAGCCTCGCCTCCGACCTGAAGAACACGGGGTTCTTCTCCGACGCCGACGCCGCCAGGATCGTCGCGCTCGCCAAGGAGCGGAACGTCACCACCGTGTACAGCATCGAGGCCACCCTCAACTACGACAACGCTACCGCTGCCGCCTCGGTGGATCAGGTGCTCAAGTCTGTGCTGGACGGGCTCAGGTTCGAGCCGGGGTTCTCGTTCGAGCGCGACGTGACGTACGTGGAGTTCCTGGACCGGGTGCACAGCGAGGAGGTGGCGCTGAACAAGGTCGGGCTATGGCGAGTCCCCCATCCATGGCTCAACATGTTCGTGCCGGGGTCGCGCATCGCCGACTTCGACCGCGGCGTCTTCAAGGGCATCCTCCAAGGCGCCGACATCGTCGGGCCGCTCATCGTCTACCCCGTGAACAAAGCCAAGTACGTCGTCAGAGCCATATGCATGCGTCTGCGAATATAATCGAATCAGACACACGGCGGCTGACTCTTCTCCGGCGTCTTTTCAGGTGGTACGACGGCATGTCGGCGGCGACGCCGGCGGAGGACGTGTTCTACGTTGTGTCGCTGCTCTTCTCGTCGGTGGCGAACGACCTGGCGCGGCTGCAGACGCAGAACCAGAGGATCGTGAAATTCTGCGACAGCACCGGGATCCAGTACAAGAGCTACCTGGCGCGCTACACGAACCGCGACGACTGGATCCGGCACTTCGGCAGCGACAAGTGGAAGTGGTTCGTGGACATGAAGAACAAGTACGACCCCAAGAAACTGTTGTCCCCCGGCCAGGACATCTTCAACTGATGATCCATGACCATGCATCGCCACCAACTCGATAGCAAATGGTTTCTTGGAGGGGTTAATAATATGAACTCACACAGCCGTCAATCTGTATAGATCACTGATCCCAAGGTCATCTACTGCCATGGGAGATAGTAATAAAGTGAAATAATTGCATCTCATATTCTCATCTTGGGTTAATAAAACTACTCCTATCCCAAATTATTATTCGTTTTGACTAGATACATAGCTCTTGCAGATCCATAACAAAAGCTATGTATCTAGAAAAGTCAAAATAAATAGTAATTTGGAACGGAGGGAGTAGCTTTTTGTTGCAAATTGACTGGTTGTCACTTTATAAAAGAAAAAAGTGTGAGATTTTTTTTAGAAAAAAGGCACCGTCACTTGTGAAAGACATTTACTTGGATCGAGGTGATTCTTCCTCATTTCGCACGTTTTGCTTCGATGTCTCCGTCTTTTTCTATAAAAAAACAATCTTGTTACGTGATTGATCAGATAGCACGCATTTGACAACTGACATTGACAAGATCAGGTAAAGGGTCATTTGTAACAAGCAGGTCGATCGGGTGTTGATGATGATAAGTGGAATACTCCAGTTGACCAAAGCTGGCTTTGCTTTCTCTTATTTCCTCAGCATTCGCCACATGCATTGCACTTGCCCGTTGACCAACGAACGGCATGCTTGGAGAGGTTCATTCCAAGTTAGACAAAGTCACTCTACAAAAGCTAAGCAACAGTGTGCCGACCTGAATAAAGGTGGTCGTAGATTATTGGTCACCATCACACCTACGCAAGCCCAGGCGATACAGCCTATTCACTAGATCACACCAATTATCGTCAGCGAATAAAAAAAATTGGAAAACTAACTGATCGCAATACCACTTATCGCCAGCGAATAAAAAAGGAAATAAAACTAACCAAACAAGCATGTATATCAAAGGAAACACCATGCTCAAGTATAGCCGATTCTCTCTGTTTTTAGAAGTTTTGCAGAGCAAGCTATATCTATATATAATAAATACGGGAGAATCAGGGCTCCAACGTCTTTCGTACGTATCTGTAAACCGTGGGCGGAATTCAATGGACGCGCTTGTTTCCTAGCGTCAAAATAGCATTACCAGAGTCAATCGGAGTTAGGCAATCTAGTATGTCACACGGCATGGTGACAAATCTACACGCTTGGCCATCTTGCATCCACACGGACACGGCCATGCCCCCCTTGTGGACGTGAGGACGTGCCAGGGCAGGCCACCACGGCCTGGGCACTGGCACGCATCTCAAGTCGTGGCAGTTAAGCAGCCGCACGGTAACGTGACATCAGGACTGCATCACCAATCAGGCCTCACAAAATAAAAATTGGCCATCTGGGCACTGTGCTACAATGGTCAGAGATTGACTTTAGAGCTGCCATAATTTACAAGCATACAATATTACAATGATGGAGCTGTCAGTCTTCAATGAGGCTATACTGATTACTATGCTTGCGCAGCCGGCGCCGCCTCCTGGTCCTGGGGCGCCCACCGCCACACCTTCAGCTCGCCGGAGCAGTCTCCAGTGAAGAGCGGCCCACCATCAGCGAGCTCGATGGTCCTCACTTCCTTGTTGGAGAAGAGGGTGCCCACCTCCTGGAACCTGAAAGATGACGAAGCAAAAGCAGAGCTCCTTTCAGTAATAAGGAAGCCGCGGTACAGTGATTCGACACCTGATGTAACTGGCAGGTTTCATCAACTTACGATGGAAGGTCGAGCAGGCGGATGCGGTTGCGGTTATGGAGGGAGCAGAGAAGAACTGGCGTCTTCCCAACGCGGTGCATGCCGAAGAGTGTGCGCAACCCCTGCAACAGAATCGGAAATGTTAGAGCTGTTGTGAGGAGCAGCTCAAAAATAAACCATTCTCATGCAACTATGCAAGGAAAAAAGAAAAGGCAAGCTCTCTCATTGCACTTGTACAGCTGTATGACTGTATCCTACTGTATCCTAGTGTGATTTCTAATGATCAAGCACACCAGCAGTTTTTCTCGGACCATTTCATGGAGGAGCTGAAAACTAAGCTGGTGAACAATCTAGAACAATATCCAGGAAATTCCATTAGTTCTTGCTGCGTGCAGACCAAGATTTTTTTGATAGGCAAATCAGTTTGAACATACGTTCAATAAGTTATTTTCAAAGTTCAAAATATGATATTCTTCATGGAAAACAGATGAACCGAGCAGACCATCTGAAATTCTCATCCAACGGGGCTTCTATCAGTATATAGAAACATTCACCACTGAAGTTTCCAGTTTGAGAATGCTAGACCAAGCACCTCTGTGCTGCTCCAGACAGTAGCAGTCTGGCAGATGAGTGTAGCGTTTGGGGCATGGCTGGGGCAACCAAACTTCAGGAATTCCAAGTGAGGTCACTGGCCCCACCTGCCTAGGTCAGGGTGTTTTTGGTCAAGGCCATGCTTCTTGTTGTGGCACGATCTGTAAGTTTCTCTGAGTAGGTGTGTGGGTGTGTGTTCCTGTGCTCAGGTTTTGGTCCATAACTGGACTCATTGTACTCTCTTTTTCTCTCTTAATTAAATGACACGCAGCTCTCCTACGTCGTTCGAGAAAAAAAAAAGTTTCCAGTTTTGCCAGATAAACTCAGTTATACCAGAAGACCAACCAGACAAGCTATCTCCGTACTCCATCCGTCCCGCAAAGAGTGTCTCTTTAGTTATTTCTTAAGTCAAACCATCTTATGTTTGACCAAGTTTATATAAAAAATATATCAATGCTTTTGATGTCTAGCGAGTTTCATTAGATTCGTTATGAAATATATTTTCATAGCATAACTATTTAGTGTTATAAATATTGATACTCTTCATTGTAAACTTACTCAAACTTAAAACAGTTTGACTTAGGAAAAACTTAAAAGGGACACTCTTTGCGGGACGGAGGGAGTATGCAACTAAGAAGACCCTACACTGAGAGGTTCCAGCAAGCCTATGATACACCTAGTTCGGAGACCACATTTATGAATCAAGTCTATGCTACACCTAGTTCAGAGACCGCATTTATGAATCATATGGCTTGGCTGAAAGCAAATGGAGTCCCAACAGTTAAGTCCTTATGAAATGTAACATGCAGCAAACACAGAAGCATTTGTACTGACACTTGAGAACAGACAGAAGCTGCTCAATGCAGTAGCACACTGAAACAAAAATGATCAATGAAGTTGGAAGACAATGGCAGCAGGAACAAACTCATTGTGCTTATTTGCACAAAATTTCACTTATTGTTGAAACAAATGAAGGCATGACTTTTTGCACTACCAATACAACAACAATGAAGCCTTTTAGTCCCAAGCAAGTTTGGGCAGTACCAATATTCAGCAGGATAAGGAAAAAGATTAGCCAAACTACAATTACAAAAGGTAAATGTTCCTATTTAATTCTGAACTTTAATAGTTACAATTTAGTCACTATACATATAGAAACGCAGATGCTGTAAATGTTGAGCATAACAGTCTGCAGCATTCAACAAAGAAAATAAATAACACATGAGAAGGAGTGCAGTGCTTACATGCTCCTCAGCATAGGTATATCTGACTTGAAGGTTTCCAGACTCTGAAAGGGTCCAGACCTTTACAGTCCTATCCAGGGAGCAAGATAATAACTTGTCTTCCCAACATAGAACAGATGTTACAGCAGCTTTATGCTCAGAGAGTGTTTGGAGACACTGCATGGTCATGAGATCCCATACCTGATAATAAATACAAAGAGTACATTAGTACCAACACAACATTCAGTGGTCAATGTTAGCGAAATCTTGAGGAAAAATAAAATACGTACTCTGATGGTCTTGTCAAGTGAGCCAGAGTAAAGTCTTGTTGCCGAGATTGAAAGTGAAATCACAGCACGTTGATGGCCACTGAGGATCGCCACTGGTTCAATGTTGCTCTCCTTAGAAGGAAATTTCCAAGCTATGATGCGACCATCTCCCGTGCCAGCAAACAGCATCTCACCCGTGACAGTCATGGAACAAACCAGACCAGAAGGCCCCTGAAGACTCAGTTTCATCCCTGTCTGTGTGTTCCATGCCTTGTACCAATCAAAGTAACCCTCAATATAAGATCGCCAATATATAGTACAAAATAAATGTGTTTGTTCCCACTAGAATCCAGGAAATCAGAATATCACCTCAACGGACTTTGGAATCCCAATGAATACCCATGGGCCATGGGTTATCATGCAGCCAACCTTGCCTCCCATCTTGATGACATCAACACACTATTGCAGAAACATTAAGAACAAAAAGACAATATGGTAACAGATTAGATTTTTTTTCCCCTTTTGCTTTCTACATGAAGTCTCTTTTCCTCCTCTTCTCAATCTAGAATTATGCCCATGATTCTTTATCTATTTGTTCTCCTTTGTTTTTTCTTTTTTTCTCACTACTAATTTTTCTTACAAAAAAAAATCATGAACATCCGTTGATAAGACAACTGTAATCTTGGAGTCCCTTCCAAATCAGCCAACAGCTTATTAGCCAAGTGCCAACTAGACAGATGACCTCCCAAACTGATCCTGGGTACACTGATAACTGAAGTAGGCAACGAGCCTCTAATAACAATGATCCCAGCCAACAAGTAAATAACCTCTATGTGCAGAGAACATCCAATCTGAACTGTCACCGTGCAGAGAACAATCCAATCTGAACTGACATACGCATGTACCACCAAAACTAATCAGGAGATATCCAGTGGAAATTGGTGACACATTCAGCGCATTGATCGCCATCAGCAACCGGGATAACATTCAGTGCATTGATTGCCATCAGCAATCAGCAGAAATCCTGAATCCCCAATCGATGGTCCAGGCAACCGCCACAAATTGCCAACCAGCACATCAACCACCAATCCACCGTGAGCAAATGGAGGGACGCAACCCAAAGTCGAACCGCACATATAGCTAGTCAGATGAGATTGCCGGGAACCAAGAGCCGAGCTACCTTGCCAGAGTTGCGGTCCCAGACGCGAACAGATCCGTCGACGCTGCCGGAATAGAGTTTGTCGGAACCACGTGGCACAGAGAACCCGCTGATAGCCTGTCGAATTAGCGATCACAGTAAGAACCCATCACAATTCGCAACCGCTCGACCGAAATTGCATCCAAATCGGCCCGCCGCGATCGCGTCGGGAATAGCGCAAATTTTCAGAGAGGGCGGGGAAGCACGCACCTCCGTGTGTCCAGCGAGGGCGCGGAGGAAGACGAAGCCACCCCCGCCGCTGGCGCGGCGCTTCTCAAGGGTTGGTGTGTTGTCCCCAGCCTCCGGCTCCGGCTCCGGCTTCGGATCAGGCTCCGGTCTTGCAGCCTCGTCTCCACGGCTCCGTCGTGCGGGTGCGGCAGGAGCAGCGTCGGGCGCCGCGGACTTGACACGGCGACTCGATCCGGACAGCGCCGCCTTCTGCGCGGAGGCGAGGAGCCTCGCCGTCGCGGGATCGAGGCGCATGGCCGTGCGGGAGGCCTTGGCGCCGCCGCGGCCGCCCTGGGGCTCAGGCACAGAGGGCCGGGCGTAGGGGCTCCACCGCGCGGCCGCGGGCGCGGGGCCGGTGCCGAGGCGCGCGGTCAGGGTGGAGGAGATCGGCATGGCGGGCGGTTGGCGAGCGGCGGTGGGGGAGAGGGGCGGCGCTTGGTTTCCGCTGGGGAACGGCGTGGTGGAGTGGAGGCGGTGATCGCGATCGTGGAAGGAGGCGGTCAGGCGGACGCGGTAACTGGCAGTACGTATTTATCAGCCGCGCCTGCCCATAAAGCCAAGTAGCCAACCGTAACCGACCCGGAAACAAGTTTGCAAATTTCCTTGAGATACATTATTTATTAACATAGAAAGGATTCTAAATGCAAGTATACTTATATGCGTTTCAAAAAAAAATACTGCGACCAAATTACTTCGAACTATCGATGAAAAACACGAATACGCAATTTCACATGCTAGATTTTGCACTTGGCATACCCTGCTGTTGAATCGAGGTGATTGATATGACTTGTCTCCTCTCTTTGCCGAGCATTTCTTCAGTGATCAGTACCTGATTTTCTTTATACTCCATTCACACTGATCACTGGTTTCGTTTTCGACACTGCTAGCTGCCATGCCACCACGGTAACCCATCTCAATTTGACACCCCTGCTCGACACTTGCCCGCCAACTACAACGCACATCCGATATTCCGATAGAAGTTTCTAACTAAAAAAGATTTTGTTGTAATTCTTTGAAATCTCAACCTGAACGAGAAGAAAAACATTCAGGATTTAGCTTTCCTTATTAATGAAGAAGCGTGAGAACCACCAAATGTCGGGAACGGGGAGAACTTCCATCGTGACTTGCGGGAAGGGAAGTTGGCGGAGCAGGGGCAGTGGAGCACGAGAAAGACGAACGGCAACCGCACGCCAATATAGGAAACACAATAACGAGGGACGAAGCGACAATGCCAAAAAGACCCGCAGGCTCGTTACACCGATTTCTGACAGCATTGTCTCAGCCTGGCTGTGTCAGTTAAAACCATGGAGCATGTTAATTCTTATGTTGCCCATCAGAAACAACAGATACAACAGAAGGTTTTTGCATCCTCCGATGACTTGTTTTGCCCCTCTGCCCAGCTCAACAACATAAGGGCCAGGGCATGATAGTAAGAGAACAGCAACAACCAAAACCGACATCCCCCCAATGTGTCTCTTAGGTTAGCTTTGGCATTGTTTATAACCCTATGGTGTCTAAATCCTACAAAGAATGGATCAAGTACACCTCTTATATATACAACAGAACACCGGTTGCAACTGCACATGATCATCGAAGGACGCTGAAATATGCATCTATTATAACTGTAGTTGCTTCTTTGGCCTGGTCAATAAAGAAAGGCCTTGCTGCTCGCACTCGTCCTTTTATCAACTCCCAAAAAATCGAGTTGTAAAAAGCTTTCCAGTTACACCAGGTGTCATGACTGCCAAAAGATGTTTGGGTCATTGCTATATACCGCGCGGTCTTGGATCTCTAAATTAGCAACATGCCAATCAACAAGCCTTGCTTGGATGCATTTCAACAACATGAGTCCGGTTGGGAAGAGCCACCAACCACTTTCATCCCTGGAAAGATTTCATGACATGTGAAAAGTGTGACGGCAAACTGGGGGAAATGGTGAATTGATAGCTTAGCTGGATATAACTCTCAAAAGATGGCAGTGGACGGTAAGGGGAAATTATGCTTACGTTCCCAGGTTCCATGGCTGCACGCTCGGGTGTCTTTTGGTTGATGACTTATAATGTACGAAACCACACATGAAAGCCACAACCTAGAGAGTACAAGCACAGAAAGAAGGTTATAGAGGCATAGAACTTGATAGAAACAAACTGGTCCAATTGCTGTTATCAAGTGTGATGGATACCAATAAGCACATAAAATTGAATGTAGGCAAAGAATACTTACAACATTGACCAGCGAAGTTATGTTCCACAATGCATATACACGAGCAAGGCCTGCTGACCGCCTCGGCCCATGACTAAAAAGAGCATTTATACCAGCAGGAAAAGGTGACAAAATCCCAAGAGGTAGAATAAACAAAACCAAGAGTACGTCGACCATAGAGTATGAATATAGCTGGAGAAAAGTAAGCAAAACTAAGCTGAAATCTGCGAGAAGCAGTATTGAGATTACTAAACCAACAAGATCCTGCAGTTAAAAACAAAACTATGATTAGCGCAAAATGAAGAATTGATCCATAATAATTCTGTGAACAGAAGCAATGGCAGCGAAAGACCTGATGCCCGACTGGTTTTGTATTGTGCAAGATAAGAGAAAATGGATAAAACAAATCTCTCCTGTCTCTCAGGGTCCTTAAGCTATTACTATCAAGAACTCCACCAGTAATCCTTTTGCGCATTAGAGCATCCTTAACCCTTGCCTGCCCTAGTTGGATATCAGTGAGCATGTTTTGTGTTCTGCATAGTGTAATAAGCCATCATAAATAATAATGATTATAAACAAAGCCAAATGATCAATTCTAAAGATCAATAACAAATATAAAAGCGCATAATAACTCACAGTGAGCGTTGCTCTAGTTTTATTCTAGGGCTTCCATCATGTTCAGCAACCACTGGTTCTCCGTCAACAGCATAAACAACAAGACCAAGTTGGCAGTACCCTAATGCTGTAGCTTGGAACCACGCAAGATCAACGCGGATACCATTCACAGCTAAAGAGGGATTCGCGTGAGTTTCAAGCCAATCAATGACAGGAAGAAACGTTACTTTCAAGTTTCCACAGCGAACCAAACGCAGCTGTGCATTCAACCCAGCAACAAGACGGTGCCATATCCATGAGGGAACAGCCTGTAATGGATATGCCATGAGATTCTGAGAAGTGTCCGGACATGAGAAGTGCAGTTTGAAAGATCTTAAAATGATACCTGGCTCATAAGACTAGTGAGCACACTGTCACTATGAAGTGAAAATGGAGCCATGTAACTTCCATCGCCTCCAAAGATCAAAGACATTGGAAACCTTTGACGAAGACGAGGTGGAAGGTCGGGCCTTTTTTCATCTCCCCCAAGGAAGAAATCTAGATACCCTAGCATTAGATCTGGAGTCGCGGTCACCTAGATATTCGAAAAGCAGGAATCACCTTAAACACAATAAATTTGATGGACGGAAATGAGAATGGACATAAACAGTATACAATTGACCAAAGAGGACACAAGAAATTATAAAAGGGTCAGTTACAGATCTAAACCTGAATATGATTCTAGTGGAGCCAAATAAATTCAGTGACGATGTATTCAGATTTGTACATAATTCTAGTATCAACACAATAAATCTTCCTATCTACTAAAAATAGCATCTTCGAAAGTACTATTTCCAATCATGGAAGCTTTCAAGGCCTCCCTTCTGCTAGTATTCAAATATTTTTGTAAGTATCTAGGAACTCTCACTATGCAAGCAGCATCATAAGCTTAATGATCCACCTTTAAGAAATTTGCATTTTGAATTTATGAGAATGATCAAGAGAAAAGGCATTCAAATTTTCTGAGAAACCAAGTCAGACCTTGAGGCCCTCATAGAGTGCACGTGAACGGCAAGACCGTAAGCATGAATGATCATATTCAGAGCGAACAAATTCGCGAAGTCTCTGTAATTTCTTTCTCCTACGCCACTGTTGCCATGACCAGGCCAGAGGGTATGCAAGGATACAGAGGATACTGTAAATAGATCCTTCCCACCACTGATAAGCTGCAAGGGTGTTTATATCATCGACAAATCGATTAAACGCATCTTCATATCTGACAAAGAAGACGTAGCAAAATTAGAACACAATTTCAAGTAATTTTGATAGTATAGTACTTCCAACAGGCAGATCAAAATGATTATTTGAATCAAAAGAGCAACTCAACAACGCTCAGGGGATAAAAGAAAAGGATCGCAAAGGTTGAATCTGATCGATCAGTATCAAGGTTAACTTGAGGATAAGCATGCATACACAATCTCTGTTATTTGTTCCGGTGGACTGTGTGGGAGATGCCACGGTTCACTGAAGGTGTTGGGACCCATGAAATACATCCTGTGTACATGACCATGTGACTCCTCAGCCCTATTAGTTTCCAAGACCTGTAGCAATATCAAAATTTATATAAGAGTTCAGGAAGGCTCCAATCCAAAAAAAAAAAAGGGACGGCACATGGCACTTAAGATGTGAGCTATGCAGAAAAGGGTGTGAAGTACCTCATTTAAAGATTCTAGGAAGGGAAAGGAATGATCAATTTGGGACCCTTGTTGAGTTGGCGCTGGCCCAGGCAACTCATCAGTGCCGACAAATTTCATACGAGCAACACTTAAAACAAGAGCTAAAAGGATAAGAAGGCCTGAAAGAAGTAGGCCAAATAACCAAGGTCCTCCAAAAGTGTATATTAACTCCTCCAGAGCTGTATAACAGTGAGGCATGCGATATCTGTCAGACACACATCTGTAGGGACATGGAGTTTCAGCAACACCTCCTGCAAACATAAGCGAAGTTAGAAATATTCAATTAACAAAATTGTCTGGATGCCTACCTAGCACAACAACATACAAACTAAAAAAGGGTGAAAGGATAGAAACTAAATCCAAACAGAAAACATGACATGACAGGCCAGCAAATTTAAAATTTAAGTCAGATTTTGTTCTGAAATCACTTTACCTCGGACATTTACGTATATAGCACGGTGAGGGAGTTCTGCCGGAGGGCATGGAAGGCACAGAGATTTAGAAGATCCAGTAACATTTTTGTATGTTCCCAGAGGGCATTCCTGAAGTTTACACAGAAACAATTATCACCACGTTAAGTCGCGCTGGCGTTAGAACATGGCCACCAGAATCAGAGTTAAGGGAAATAGATATGCAATTGTTCCAAATTTACCCCCCAAAAAATATGGACCGAGATATTACACATTATCAAGATACAGAACACTAGTTTAAGCCATTTTGTGTATTACTAACCAAACTTCACTGCGTAAATGTTACAACAAAACAATAATATAGGGTAGAATGTATTTGTAACATATGAACAAGTTACCTTGCAGAATGTACCATAAAGGCCTTTTGGGCAAGCTTTTCCTGTGACCGTTCCATTCCCACCAGAAAATCCTTGTCCTTTACTGACTCCTCCACTGTATAAGAACACACAATTAGTGTACGAACAATATGTACGCATAACTCAAAACATTACAGTAATGTCAAACATGCACAGTAGTTACAGGTGATGAAATGAAAATTTAAAAAATTAAAACAAAACTATATCGTGCACATCACAGCTCAACTGTTCTGCTGCATAAGATGAGATGGCTCCAACAGCCAAATGCAAAAAAGAAAGAAGAGGGTAGATAAGAAGTCTGCAAAATAATGGCACCAACAAAGTTGATGATAAGGCTGGCAGAGCTCCTAATTAAAGTTCCCAAAAATCGAGCATACAGTATAAAATAGTTATTCAGCTTTTCCTTGGCCTTCTTGTCTCATAATGTCAATGGTCAACCAATGTCAGCATAGTCGTATAACACTAGATATGAGTAGTAGTTAAAATCAAGATTAAATTTGAAGTACAGCACAAAAGTTTATAGATAGGACTGATACCGCATGTAATAACCCAAAACACCAAGCAATCTTTTACGAGTTATAAAACAAATACTAGAGGAAGGATCAACCCGGACCTTGTAAGTATTGATCCCTTAACAGCTGCAACAGGTACATATTCATCTCCAGTAGGAATATTAGACCAATGGAAGTGAATCCTTCCCCCTCCACCTCCACCGCTGCCAGCACTTCCAAAGCCACCAACACTTGAAAGGACTGAGCTTTCTGCTAGGGACAAAGTGTGCACAAATAGAAGAATTGTGCCCCCAGAACCACCACCGGGTCCTCCAGTAGAGCCATTAGTAACCATATTAACGTAGCTGCCACCATTTGATTCTACTGAACCATAGAGGGCGAGACTTGGCAACGAATATTCGCATGAGCCCATCACTGGGAAGCAGTTACAGAAACATTTAAAAGACACATTTTAAGACATACTATGAGACAAAACTGAGGACAACTGGAGCATGTGATACCTATTATACCCCCACCAGCTGTAGAAAACTCTGTAGTGTCATTCCCACTGCCGCTGCCAAGTTCACAAGGTAGATCAGCATTACCATAGGTAGGTCCACCCTCAGCATGGCTTCCATTATAAAAACCATCCCCGCCTTTACCACCATGTCCACCACCACCACTTACACCACTGCTTAACATTTTTCCTTGTCCTACTCCAGTTCGGCAGCCTGAAATTTGAAGGGAACGTCTCACCGAGAAGATATAGAAACTATGCAGACATACGCTCATGCAGGACACAGCCATCTTAAGTGGTGTGTTCCTCTCAGGCCAAAGAAGTAGCAGCAAGAATAGCATACAGAATGGAAAGTGCAAAAGTGATAGTTTTAGCAGTATAGAGTAATTCCTCCCAAACACAACAGAGCGCAACTATCTATTCTTCGCTTATCTGGTTGTAATATAAGCATTTTTCCTGCCAAAAATATATACCATGACATTCAACAGGCTAGGTGAATGTTACTCATCATTTTTTAGATATGTTCAGTACAAAAAGTTCAAAGATTATATGCTACTATATTGTACTTGACAACTAATGATTATGATCAACAAGCAAGCTTCCACAAGCTGCCTATAAATTAGAATTGTAGGAACGAGGCAACAAACCAATGGAGAATTTTTGTAAAAGCAAAAAGACAACAAATTACCCAAGCCTGATGCGCTGATCGTCCCAGATGTATGCACAGTGACCCTTCTTGCCCTATTGAAATGAACTACAGTTCCTTGTACGAGACCCCAGACATCAATATCTTCAACACGGCACACCTAAATGGGAGAAGTGGCCATAAGCTGTGTTGTATGAGAAAATTTACCTGGAAACTACGTGGGAATGTTCAAAGTTGAGTGTACCTGAAGGGTAAATGACAATGAAGAATTTAGATTGCAATCTTCAGGTGGATGTATAATTTCCACAGGACAACTATCATCTTCACAATTCAGTTTTGGAGCCCTAATAGATATACAAGAAATCATTAGCGAGCAAAAATATTCCAAACACAGGAAATAGGGAAAAAGAACATCGCAATGTGATAGCTGAAGGTGAAAGTATTTACACATCACCACTACTTCTGTTTACAAGTGGGCCCCGTAAAATTGAACCAGGTCCAACCTACAAGATGAATATTATCACAATTCTTTCTTTCAACTGGTTACAAAAGGGCAAAAAAGAACATAATACCTCATTTGACAACATATTGAACATTCAATCTAGGTAGTTACAAATCAAAATTACAAGTACAAGAAAACATATTCACAATATACCATGACACAGCAGAAGAAAGTATGGCACTCATCACAGAAGTAGAAATTATTGCCTAGATACACTTAAGATAAGCAGAGAGATGATTATATGAACCATCATGATTAGCATAACTATAGAAATGTCTTATCTCGGGTTCATATGCAAACCGTAAATAGAAACACAGACAGAGACAAGTTTCCAAATGTAGCTGAATGTCATGCCTAAATATTTGCACAAGGATTGCCAGAAAAAATATGCTCTGAGAAATATTGCCGCAAGAAACAAAGCATTCAGAAAAGGCAATGGATTAAGAAAACAAAAGCAGTGATGTTGAAAAGCATATATATCATACTTGTATGCTGTAGAACAGTGACAAAATAAGGCGTTGCGCCTCAATTGTGTCTCCATCCCCAGACAAATTCAGTAGACCTTGGCCGCGAACTCCAAGATTAGCATTAGAATGTATCACAGATGATTCCTGAAATATATATGAGGAAAAAATATGAATATTAATCAGAATTAGCAAAATAGAAAAACGGCCATTAATGTTGGAGCAAACAATGAACCTTCAAGACTATCAAATTGCTCGCATCCAACAAAGAAGTTGCAACTATTGAATCTCCACCGCCATCAATTAACATTCTGGAGTTCCACATAAGGAGCATCTTCACAGACATTCTCAAAGCACCGAACACCTGGAAAAAAGTTCAAGTCAGCGAAATAATTAACACATACTTAGCAGGTACACCAAGTTGAACGGGAATAGATGAACATCACAAGAGATCAACAGGGAAAAAAATGACCTTGATTGTTGAGTCACTCATAAGGAGCTCCTCAGCCATCAGTTCGAACTCCGAGTATGGATAACGAGTGAGACCAAAAGTTAGAATACCACCTGAAAGAAGGCTAAGTTGCCCTTGCACCTGGAAATTATAAATAATCAGTTGCATACATAAGTCTATAGAGAGAAAGCACAAAATCAATAGGATAAAAGAAACAACTCCATGATAGGCTTGTGTCTCATTACAGAAAATGTGCCCTGTATGGCTTATGCAAATTGCAAATGATATGTAGTACTTATTTTATGGGGATGTAAAAGAGCTTCTGCGACAACAGAGTACAAAAATTTTAATATACAGCACCAAGACTGCAGTACTGCCAGATAGCCAGTAACTGTTATTTCTTGAAGTATAAAATATTTGAAGTTTGTTTTTGTTTGACTTGATATATACTACTACACTTTTGCAATTCTGATTGTGAACTAGAATGCCATATCCCTGTGATATACCAGTGACACATTGACTTGTACAGCATATGCTTATACAACCAAAATTCAGATATATTGTTGTCTTTGTGTAGTCTATAAAGGTCTAAAGGATATATAAATTGGCGCTAGATTGGAGAAAAAGAAAATGCAAGATTCTAGGATTTGATAGTCAGTGTCAGCAAAATATGTAAATATTACTAAAAAGAGACCATTGTTGGTAGAGTATTAATCAAGATAGCATTACAAAGTCCATACCTGAACACGACTCCAGAGCAAGGGAACAGCAACTTTCGCATGATTTCTCACAAAAACATTAGTCCACAGTGGTTGATTTGGGAACTCTAAAAGAAGAGTGTCTGTCTGTGTACTCAAATTATTGTTGCTAACAATAAGACTCTTTGGTACTGCTTCATAAAGAGTTCCGGCAGCTCCTGCATTATCCGGACAGCCTGAACTCCTTCCCCCTGAAAAGATGGCACATATTAATCTCAAAAAAAAGATCAAGAAGATCATCTTAACAATAGCTTTAAATGTGAATCACTAGAAAGTTATGAGGACTGCGAGGTTGATTGCAAACACCCACAACATGTTGAGCCTAAGAGTAGTGAAAAGGAACAGTATGATGCTTCTATAGAAAGTGAACGCATTTTCTTGTCCTGATGCAAACAGTAGATAACATGCAGATCTCTTGAAAAGTTAGAACAGCTAAACCTAAACTCAAGGAACACAAGGAGAAGTAAAGATCAATTTAGATCAGAACCTAAATGGGTTTAGAAAGGAAACAGCATATAGCCAAAGCTAAAATAATAAAACAGGCAACTAAACACTGAAACAGATGGTAAAAGCTATATGCATGTGCAACTCTTCTAAAAGTGAAAACTGTTAACACTAAAACTGAGTAAAGTAAGAAAAAGGAGATCAATGTGAATTTAGAACAACTTACCATGAACAAAAATCTGGGTGTCATCATGTCTACTAAAAACGTTAATCGAAACTCGCCCTCCACCTCCCCCAGCCAAACCATTACCCCCAGAAGCACTGATCTTGCCACCACCATGCCTGTTGCCAGCAGAAGTTCAGAAGAGATGGAAAAACTGCAAGGTCTTGCTTACCATAATAAGCACTAAGCAGATCTACAGGAAAAAAAACTTACAAATGAACAGAGATTCCTGGACTGCCCCTTTTTCATACATATGTATATCATTATGACCAGCACAAAAACTCTTGCTTGATTCATCCACCAATTAATTTTGTGCATCATTTATCTACTCTCAATCAATCCATGAGGGTGATCCCCTCCTACCCTTAACTTTCTATGCAAAGGGAAATCCTAAAATCTTAGTGATTCAACAGAACTAAATTTTATAGTTTATTAACATCTCAACAAGATCATATCATCAAATTGAGCTCATTAACAACATTGACTCTAGGCTTCAAAAAATACATCAAACACGAGCGGCAATTTTAGAAAACTGAGAATCCGTTTGTCTTAATTCAGTACATCAAACATATGATCAAATGTGCCCTAGATGCATTTCTGCATGGGGAAAAAGGTCTTCCTCTCTTGCCTCTTAACCCACTATCATCAGGGTACAAACACAGCCAAAAATGCTGATTATGGCTAATTCCTTAAACTGCAGGAACTACCGATTTGCTCTGCTAACTGTTTTCCAAACTTCAACTTAATTAACTGCTTACCAATTTATTCTGCTGGCCTTCAATTGGTAACGGTTTTCTAAATTATACTTAAAAATTAATTAGCTTGTACACCCATATCTCAGTTCACTTAGCATACAGAAAGCAGAACAGGAATTAAAATCATTCAAGAAACACTCACATCGTCGCAGCCTTAATATAGATGCTGCCCCCAGAACCTCCTCCGCCCTTCTCACTGCTATCACCGCCGTCGGCGAGCACTGTGCCATTCATGATCAGGTTCTCAGCAAACAACCACACGATGCCACCACCAGCACCGCCATAATCCTTCTCAACACTGGTCGAGCCCCCTTTGCTGCCAAAGCTACACGGGTGTTCAAGGTCTGACCAAGCATAGGCATCGCCGCCCCATGAATCCTCCTGCGTCTGCCCATCCTTGACGAAGCAGCTGGCGCCACGGCCGCCGTGCCCGCCACCGTCACCGTGCGTCCCCGTGGGGACGCCACTGGTCCGGTCGGGCGGATCACCGGCGAGCGCGGTGGTGTTCACAACGACAGTGTCGGCGACCGTGATGTTGGTGGCGACCAACGAGACCCTCCCAGCTCTGACGCGCACGCCGCGGCTGAGTCGCACCTCGCCGGAGAGATTGGCAGATATGACGCACCCGGCCTTCTCGCAGGTCAGGGAGGCGCCGGAGAGGAGCACGAGGCTGCCGTTCCCCGTGATGTAGACGTCGCCGCCCAGCTTGACCTCCTCGGAGACCTCGCATCGCGTGCGGAAGTCCCCCTTCCCATGGAGGTCTTTCGCGCAGGTCGCCACCGGCGCCACCGGGGCCGGGGGCGGAGGCGGGGGCGACGGCGGCGAGTAGTCGTGCCACATCAGGATCGAGTACGGGTCGGGCTCCGCCCGATCTGACGCCTCCGCCCCGCCGCCCCGGCCGGGGCCGGCGTTCCCGAGGACCGCGCCGAGGAGCAGCAAGAGGCGGAGATTGAGGAGGGGGCGGAGATGGCAGGCCATGGGGTGGGACGCATCAGAGTCCAGGCCGTAGGGGGGTTGGAGGCACCAGCACTAGATTCCGGACGCCGCGCGTGCGGTGGCCGCCGGCGATGGCGGCGGCGGCGGCGGCGGCGGGTGTCCCGGGTTGGGTTTGGTGCGTCGATTTGGGTTTAGCCCTTTTTCCCCCTTTCCATTTTGCTCTTATTTCCTCATTCGGTTTTGATGGATTGGAGGGGAAGAGGGCGGAGGGAGAAGGCTGCAGGGCGTCGGATTCGCCTCGAGATTCGTGAGAGTAGGTGCGGGGTTGGCTCCGTGTGTGGACTGTGGTGGAGACAAGTGGAGCACAAGACGCTGGTTTTTTCACTTGTCCTTTTTGTTTTCTTTTTATTTTATTTATTTTTTTGGCCGATGCTTTTATCGTATTTAGATTTCCCTGATCTTACATTTCAGCCCTTCCAAAAATAAAGAATACTTAGCTCCAAAACAACGTTCGCCCCGAATGTTATTGCTTTTGGAAATTTGTTGTGTCTTTTGGACTTGTTTTAACAAAAAAAATGGTAAAAAGGCAATGGTAGCTATCTGTGATCTGAGTTACTTGAATAGTAAATTTAATTGAACATTTTAGTGAGCTTTGCTTACCTAATTTCTGCAGTTGGTTTTTCTTATATGGAGAACAGATTGGTCTCACGAAAGTGCATAGAGGACCTTTTAGAAAGGAAAAGAGACAGGGAATGGCAGTTATTATTGGATTCATCCGGAACCTTATCGAGTAAGTCATCCAAAAAGGACACCATGTTTTTGTAAAAGAGCCATGTCTTGTAGTGGGGAGTCACAGGCTTATCCATTTCTTTCATGGGAGTGCGTATACGGTTTTATCTATATTTTATTGCTTTTTTTATTTGACGTGCAAAAGTTGGAGATTTGCTCTCCTTTTAGTTGCTGTCGCAAAATCTGTCTCTTCTTTCTTTCAGTGAGCTGATGGCATGAAAGATTTCACAGATAATTTACAGTCTTGGTTTCAAGAAAGAATTACCCGCAGGGGAAATTTCGTTGGAAAGAGGTGACTAGTCAAAGAGAAGGCACTGATCAAGTTCTATCAAAATAACTCAAATCAAAATAAGGGGCAGGTGTTTAATTGAAAAACCGAATGATTTTGCTGTTTGGGATGAAAGTGATGCATGCAGTGTGTTACACAAAGTAGGAAACCACTCAGTGGAAGCATCTATCTTGCAGACCCTTGAAGTAACTTGGAGCTAAAACAATTCTCAAGAAACCAAAGTTGCAAAAGGTAAAGAGTCCCAGCAGTGAGGTGAGCGAATGAACTGTGGGAATCTCTTGAAAACAGCGGGGGCTTCATGCCCAAGGAACTATATGCGTAGTGGGAAAGAAAGTATATCTGGTAGAAATCGGTGGACAGAGAAGAAGTAAACGATGCCCTTTTTCCCCCCTTCCTCTCCTTTCCGGTGATGCAACAAACAGGACTTCCGCGGTGGTGCAGGCACGATGGAACCTCTGTTTTCATCTGGATTCAATGAAGGTGCCTGGCTGCTTTGTTCACCTTTTTCTCGGTTCATTTTTTTCTTCAGGAGTGTTGGTGTACTCTGTCGAGGAAACAACATAGGCCCTGTTTGTATACGCTTTTCCTAGCCACGCTTGGATTATAATCTAAGCGAAGATTTTCTCGCTTCTCGCTTTTCGCTTCTCGTAGTTCAAATCGTTGAAGCGGCTTACCACATAAGCGAGAATCGGTGGAAATAAGCAAAGCGTTTGGCAGGATTCTCGCTTATTTCCACCAATAAGCCGCTTATAAGCGGATACAAACAGGGCCATAGTTTTTTGTCAAAGGGAACAGCAGAGAAATATTCTTGATACAAGAAAATAAGGCCAGGTCCAGTGGAAGTGAGAGAGTTCCGTTCTGATCAAGTGATTAAATGAAATGCCTACGTAAGCAAATCCAATAACATGACACTAGAATTATGAAGAGAGATAACTTGAGAGAATATTCAAGTATGCTGAAGCTGCAGCTTTACAGCAATCCGAGTGATGATGCTGAAGCACAATACTATACATTCCATTGGTTTTTCAGCGGACAGAAGGTGAGACAAAGAAGCTGAAACCCAGACGGCGCAGAGCTTAGCTTGTGTTGGAGCGTCTCATTCTCCTTGTCCTGGATCGGAGTACGGTTGGGGTTGTCAGCGTCAACCCTCAACTAAATTAACCCGCATTTAAAAGCAGCAGTTAAGGTGGGGGTGCTTAATCTAATCAGGATCAGCGCACAGACCACAGACCCCAACATGGTGGCAGGACAGTTAATGGGGGTTGATTAATCCTCAGCTAGTCGAGCACAAGTTGGCACGCACTGCCACTGCATCGATCACAGGGCATCCAGTCCAGCGGTGGCACCACAGTCCCGGCAAGTTTTTCTTTTCAGTTCAGAGTCGTTGACGTGATCATGAACACATCTCGAAAGCACTGCCAGGAGTTCAAACCCTAATCAGCCATCAGTGCCCCTATGATTAGTTAGGGGGCGCGTAGTGTTAGATTAGAGCGAGCGACCCTACGGCTTGGCCACTGTTATGTCATGTGCGGTTCTCTGAACACGGAACACACCAAGGCAAGCAGAGCCGCCCATCGGACCAAGCCACTTTCCCATCACGCTGAAAAAACTGAAGAGTCCGGCTGGTTTCGTTTTCCGCGGGTCAAATCGCACCATCTTCCATTCTTTCCCTTCCCCGATCGTCCGGTTGTTTTTCTCGGCGGCCTGGGGCTTGGTCGGTCGCGCGCCCTTTCGGCCAGGATGACACAAAGCGACGGTGATCTCCCCGAAAGGGACCGTCGGGTTTGGGGGGTCGGGAGGAAAAGCGCGGAGGATTTGACGCCAGGAGACGGCGAAATGCTACCCAAGCACGAACAATTCCCTGCCCTGGGATGCATTCTGCCTGCAGGTCGGCCTCGTTCTTCTTCAGAGGAAGACTTGAATTTGATTGAGAATAAAACGGGTATTTTGATTGATTTATTTTTGTGCGGAAAGGGTATTTGAATTATCCGGTGGCTCAGCACTAGAGGATGATTGGATGAACACATGGAATTCGTGTGGCTTTCTGTGCTGGGCCTTTCGTTTTGTTTTCAATCGGTGGGCCAACGGGGAGTCCAGAGATTCCAGACAACGGGTACGAGTTTTTTCTTCTGCAACCCCGACAGCTCGTGAGTCGCGTGAGAGGTGGTGCGAGTGGTGTTCTGCTGGTCATGGTCAGTGTCGTACTGTCGTGGGAGTTCGTGATCCTCCTCGAGCGAGTTCAAGGATGGATGATTCTCGCAGCCTCGTCCAGTCATCCTCGTTGGATTGGAGCCGGCCGATTGAGCAACACGAGTTTAGCAAAGGCAGTCAGGGTTAAACCCGAAATCTGTGTAGAGTAGAGCTGTCATCTCTGTCTGTGATTTTGGATCGGTGTCTCTCTCTCAGCACCGTACCAATCCATTCTTTCTTCCGGGTGAGGAAGAGAGAGACTCGCCATCTTGTTCCTCCGGCGATCTTAGTCATCAACATAAAAAAAAAAAAGGAGAGCTCAACTGTCTAAAAGACACTGCCTTTCGCTTTTGCGGCCTCACCGAAACGAAACTGCACGCAACCGATGCCTGTCAAAAAGAAAGGAAAGAAAAGGAAAAAGGAACAACAGTGCAGTGCAAAGGTGGAGTCCCTTAAGGCCCATATACTAACGCACCGGCCTAGCCCGTTCAGCTCTAAGCGACTAAGCCCAAGCAAGGAGAGAGAGGAGAAAGCATCATCACTGATCCGTTGGGCCTGTTGGTCCACTATTTTCTTTCGTAGGGACGAGCGGCCCGGCGGCCCGTCTTTGTGACGACTCCTCTAGTTCGGGGGTATTGTGTGGTTCATCCATCATAATCAATCCATCATCCATGCGTCATGCAACATGGGCACCAAATCATGCATGATGCATGCACCGGCAATCGACCGGCAGCGGCAGTCAAGGTTTTATTCCGTTTGACACAACAGAAAACACGTCGAACGTTGTTAATTCCTGTTAGATCACAAAGTTTACCATCTGCTAGCTAGGTTCTGTTCTGTCAGCACCTTTGCATCTAGCATCCAGCCAAATTAAGCAATTTATATCTATGACGAATCCACTGTCAAAATCTGACAAGAATTTTCAGGAACGGTATAGATACCCAGAGCTATATATTATGCATTCTAGCTATAGCCAGCGTGCTACTATATATCTGAATATATAAGCGGCTAGATTCATTGTATGCTATGTACGTATGTTTTATATTGATCAGGCACGGTGAGGATCTGATGCTACATCTCATTTTGCTTCGATCACGCATGCCTTAGCATGGTTAATAATATAATTACGTCCATTTGTTGACATTCCGAGGCTGGACAAAAAGGAGCAGAATAACTCGCCGCTAATGTAGGACCGAATGTACGTTAGTGCTCGTGTACGCACACCTCATAATTAAAAAAAAGGACCCCAGGCATCGTCCTCGCATCTGACCCTCCCCGACAGCCTTCCTCCACTACCCGGTCGGCGGTGCACCTCCACCGCCTCACCTCACCGCCCACAACCATCATCACCAACCCGACCATTCCCTTTTAAGTCTGACACCCTGAGATCCCCAAAACCTAAAATCCTAACCTCAACTTCCCTAACTCTAAACCCTAGCACCTGCAATTCTAGGTAAAATGGGGTTCTAACTGCATGTACAACTATATCCTTTGGGCATGTCGGGGTCATGCATCACTCACAAGTGCCCTTAGCTTGATGGCATCACGTAGCTGACACTTGGTCAATGATATTGGCATTCAATAAGTATGATCAAGTTGTTGGAACATCAACTACGATGTTCACCGTCCCACTAATTTGACATGCAAATTTTATGAAATTTATTTTAGAGAGCTATATATATTATTAAATCATTATTTTTCATAATTAATCCGAATAGCAACTTCTGCTAAAAAGGCTGAAATATAATCTTATATTATTAATCTACAGATTCTTTATATAATTAAGCAGTGCAAGTTAAAATAATTGACCAACAATAATCTTTTTAAAAAGTTTTTGCATGTTTCTTCACAGGGGTAGTACCACACCGTACCGGTACCTTGGCCACGAAATGCCTTAGATGTGTTTTGATTTTTTTGGAACGGTTTTCCAAATCAGCCAATCCCTTATTTAGCTTTATCCTGCATATGTAGCAAGTGTGGCTGCACATAGTATGGAGTACTTGCCAGGTGATTTATTTTCATTCAGTAGTGGTGTAGCTAGTGGGGTATGGTGATGTTCACAAAGATCATTGAGCTAATATCTCCTATATTCCACATAACGTATAAACATAAATTAATCAGTGAGGACATATAACAGACTGAGAATAAATGGAGCACTCAACTATGGGGAAAGTGCTGAAATGATTCCATACAGTTATACTGATATATATGGTGCCTTGAACTTTGTCCATCATATTTTTACCATCTCTTACCAAATAGATATACTCATATCTTTTACTACTTGCAAACAATTCAGAACCCAGAGTCACATCACAAGAAATATTTACATATAAACAGGCCTCATAAATGAGCTGCCACACATGAAATAACAACGGTGAATGAGCATCAAATCCAGCTAAAGGTTATGAACAGATTCAGAGAAATAGAGGCACCCCTGAAAACATCGTCTTCTTTGAGAGAGTACCTTAATCACTACTGACTGGGAGTTTACACCGGAAAATAGTGAGAGAGAGAGAGAGAGAGAAGAGAGAGAAGCAATAATTAAAGCACATACGCCTTTTTTTGAGAGAGTAAGCAAGCCTGTTTTTGATCGTATGTAGCCTCTCTGATGAAAATTTGATCAATAATATTGCTTGCTTTGCAATCGTTATCCTACAAAAAAAATTAAAGAAAAATCATGCATGGATTATATCGTTGGTTAAATAGGACGAAACAACAACCTTGCATTGAGTCGTATCCACATGCGAGAGATCTGTTAATTAAAGAAATTTATTTTCAAAAGGCTCAATTAGCAGTGGAAAGAAGAGATGGCCTGATGAGTGGCTGACAGATAGAGAGTGAGCACGCACAGCTCCCAGCATGGCACTCATGCTAAGAAACCACCGCGTGTGCTCACTCTCTTCTGTCAAACCTTCAAAACCCAGCTCCTCCCCTTCAGGCAAACTGCAAAAAAACCTAAGGCGCCATATGAAGACCTCGCAAAAAAAGGTATTTTGGCATACAGTCATATAGATGTGTGCTCGCTAGCATGAAATGCCCCTGATGACCAGAAATAAAACTGCTACACCATGGATTTCTGGGTGCTCAAGAAAGAGAAACCACAGATTATATGCAAGAAATAACCATGTGCATGGGTAGTTCTCAAGTCCCAACTAATTACACACGCGCACAAACACAAACAGAGAAAGTGTGAGAGAGAGTTCTAATGGCCGACAGAGAGAGAAGTGAGCACACATAGCTTCCAGCATGAACTCTCTCATCCACCATGCAAGAAAGGCACCATGTGTGCTCACTCTCTTCTGTCAGCCTCCACCTCTCCTCCCACCCCAAAACCTGAACATCATGAAGTTAAACAGCAACAAAAGGATGAATATCTAAAATCACAGAACTGATCATCAGCTATACTCTCTTCTTTCTGATCATTGGTGTCTATGATTATGTGGAACTGTATATATAATTGTTGAGAGAAAAATCTAGCTATTCATTTATATCTAGGATTTTACTACTACTGTTTATTGGGTGGTGAGTTGCGAAGGAGGTGGTACTGTATTTATAGGAGAGGGAAAGAGAGGATGTGTACTTGAGCTAGCTGCGTTCCCGTTTGAATGGAATAAAAAGGGAAGATGCCGCAATTGGCCGGTTGATGGAACAGTAGAGATGAATTTTATATGTTCTTGGCACCACCTAGCAGTAGAGTGAGTAGACACCTATAGCTAGCTTCTATTCCATCCTGATCCCTTCCCTGTGTGTGGCAAATATCATGCCAATGAGTTGAACCAGATAAGCTTGAGCTTGGACCATCTAACTAACTGCTTTACTGAATATTTGGTGCATTATTTCTGCCTATTAATAGAAAACCTCTTGCTTCCCATAAACGCAAATGGATGTACACTTCTTTGTGCTTTTGATCTCGAAGAATCTTTCTTTCCAAGTACACGGGAGTACAGGACAAGCAAGCCATGAAGCTCGAATATTGCATGTGACTACATTGTACAGTCACACTACTACTGCGTACAGTGTATTGTAGGCCTGAATGTCTGCTGAAAATAGCGTAACAGTACTGCAAGCAGTACTTCTCCCAATGCGCCTTGTAATTCTAAACCAAATTAACCCACATGTGCATCTGCACACCGCCACTTCTAACCAATCACGTACGGTCAAACCATTCCACAGGCTCCTTTTATTGGTCTCTCTCGTTAGAATTTGAGACATGCATGGAGCTATAGCGATGTGAAGAGGAGTACACGGCACTCATTAATGAAACTTGAGACCACCACAAGGAGTCAAGGATCGGAGGAGCGAGATGTCAAAATAGAAATGCGTTATAAATTGATTAGAATTTAAATCTCTCAAATTCAGCCAGAAGAGATCAGAAAGTGTATCGATTGATTGTTAAAAAGAAGATTAAGCAAGGGAGATTGTCAGGAATAGTAAGTTTTCTGATCGACAATAGCTAGTTACTTTATGAGACAATATCACCTTGGGAATAAAATGACAGAAAATTTTGTCCATTCGGTAGTCGTTAGGAAAATAGTATTCGCGACAGTAACATTTGATGGTGGCTCACAAGAAACTCCATTGTCCTGGGTTTCTCATCGAGCTTTCTGTGAAGTTCTGGTTTGTCGTGGGATGATTCCGATTCTAGTAGTGCAATGCCCAACAAATGGACCAAATGGTTCCTTCTTCTTTCATGATCAATATATGCCAAACAACAAAATGCTTACGTGACAATGTATTAGTTAGATTTTTTTAGTATTCATTATGGATTCTCTCAATTGATATGCACGACCCTATGATATTTAATACTGCATCCAATCCATCCCTTAATGTTTGATGATGATTTTTAGTTCAAAAATTAAAATAAAGAAGAGAGGCAGTATATATCCTGGTGTAGTGTGTGCGAGAAGAATCCCCTTTAATTTACAGCGATCACTAAATTATACTTGATCTTCTGGTACTGTTAGTAAATATTTAATGGTAAAAGGGCTGTTAGTTTGTGGACAAACTAGATTCTCACAATTATGTTACAAAGATGACCAGCCGTTTGTCATCAGTTGTGTGGATGAATTATTCTGGAGTAACTTAGAGGCTATTTGGATAACAGGGGCTAAAGTTTAGTCCTGTCACATCGGATGTTCAGGCTAATTAGGAGGACTAAACATGAGCTAATTATAAAACTAATTGCAGAACCCTGGGCTAATTCGCGAGATGAATCTATTAAGCCTAATTAATTCATCATTAGCAAATGGTTACTGTAGCACCACATTGTCAAATCATGGACTAATTAGACTTAATAGATTCATCTCATGAATTAGTCTACATCTGTATAATTAATTTTGTAATTAGACTATGTTTAATATTCCTAATTAGTATCTAAATATTCGATGTGACAGGGCTAAAGTTTAGCCTTCCTGGAGCCAAACACCCCCTTAGTGATAAAAGGGTGCTTATATGCTTTTTTTTTTACAAACGGGTACGAGACTGTGCCTATTTCATTGAAAGAGAGGATTAGTGCTTATATGCTTTCGTGCATATATATATATATATATATATATATATGCAGGTCTTACGTGTTTATGTACCCCGTTTAAATCATCTCCGAATATATGCCTAACAGAAAGGTATTTTGTATGATATATACAGAGGCGTGTTAATCAACTATATATATGCTTCAATGTTCTCCTGAACATATGCTGAGCCCAAAATCCCCCGTGTTCTCTGCTTTCCCTAGTTTTTAAAGTTGAGCAGCCTAGAAGTGTCTGGATAGATGCAAAAGCTTCACGAATAAAGGAATGCATCGGTGGACGTTTTAACAAATGAATAGTACATGTTCTATTTGGGAACGGCAGTCTTGGATTGGAAAAGCATTATCATAGGGCCGGGCCTCCCTTTTCCAGAAAGAGCAACGATCTCCTTTTCCGTGGTTCATCCTTGGAAATAGACAAAAGGTTATGAAAACATCCATGGAGATAAAGCTTAGGTCATCTATCGACATCTTCAATCGAATCATCACTTCATCTGCCTTTTCCTATCAACATTATTAGCAACTCAAAGCACTGCGCTAGGAGTTGCTTATACAAGTACTACACAAGAGCTAGTGAGCGACAAGCACTGAGCTATTTAGTAGCACACAAAGCACTGCGCTAGGAGTTGCAAGAGGTGAGTGATGAAGAATTGTTTGTCGATAAATCAAAGGGGCGTTTGGATCTTTAGTCCGGACTTTATTCATGTCACATCGAATATTCGAAGGCTAATTAGGAAGACTAAACATGAGCTAATTATAAAACTAATTACAGACTGAGGCTAATTCGCGAGATGGATCTATTAAGCCTAATTAGTCCATCATTAGCACATATTTACTATAGCATCACATTGTCAAATCATGAAGTAATTAGGCTTAATAGATTCGCCTCACAAATTAGCCTCCATCTGTGCAATTAATTTTGTAATTAATCTATGTTTAATACTTCTAATTAGTATCTAAACGTTCGATGTGATAGGAATTTTAGGTTTGGCTCCCCTACTATCACTTCAAATTAATTTCATGTAATATAATAATATGTTCACGGATAGTATAAGAACATCACACACACACTAGATACAAAGTAAGTATCCCCTTCATTCCTAATTGTATACTTCACTTAGGTTTATTTCAAGTCAAATTTCATTTATAAGGAAAAAATATCACATCTACATCATCAAATTAGTTTCAGCGAATCCACTCTGAAAGATGTCTCTTTTCTATTTTGCATATGGGTTGCTACCTTTGCAATTGCGGTTCGAATGTCTTGATGGTGCATTTTATTTATTTGGTATTATAGATTGTATTATATTTTTCTATAAATATGATTAAACTAACATGTTTGACTTAAAACAAAGCCGAGGTGAATTATAATTTGAAATATATGGAGGGAATATATATTTCCTGAGGACGAGCAAAATACCTAGGGACCATCGTCTATACCATTTCTAGATGGAAGAGACTAAAGGCGACCAATGGTCCTGCGTTGTCGTGTTGCCATAGGGCGGGAGAGGGTAGCCTTTTTTCCCCATATCTTTGCCATAGTATATGGATGCCTGCTTTTGCAAAAGCTAGGGGAATTATTGGAATCTTTGGCAGCGTCAGTCCATCTCTCTGGAACGTGCACTACTGTGAATGAATCGTGGGCACAAGATGCGCTAGCTGATGAGCTAAGACCAGCAGCTATAGCTACGCTTGCATCTGTTCCTCGCGATATGATTCTCCTGTCTCTCCCAGCCGGCTGGCCGGTGAATAAGCAATGGCGACTGACGAAGGAGGAGGAGGAGCGTGCAGAGATGCAGTCAAAGGATGGCCAAATGTGGAGAGGCTTCCTCGAATTTCCTTTTCCGCCGCGCTCGCGACTCGTCTTGTCATAGTAGCCATAGAACCTACATCTGATGGAGCTAGGCTAGCATGCACCTGTCGTCGAACTTCCATGAAAGAGATGGATATCAAACCAAAACGGGATGGACGGCATCCTGATCGCCAGGCAACGGTGGACTTTATTTGGCTAAAGACAAACAAGTTCTCACGCATGCATGCATCTACTTGCATGCACACCTAGCAAGCCTAGTAAACTCTACTCCATTTATGACTTGATTATCCATCATATCTCAATTCTCACAGTCCAGCACTCACAAATAGTTCCCGTCCACGAGGACTACAAAAGCAAATAAGCAATTACATACTCCCCAGTATGTCACAGTTGGATTTTAAGTTTCTTCTCCCCAATTAGGCTACAATAGCCTATATTGTTGCAAATACTTATCCAATCAGCACATGCATTGCTTATTAACTGATTCAACTTATTTTTATATTTTGGACCCGGCAATGTAGTATTTACCTGCGGGCACTTTTGGATTCCACCAGAAAAAGCATCACGAGAGAAATTAATATTGCCACACAGAGTTTCGCTATTTGCAAAAAGAATGATGATCGAATAAGCATAATCCAGACACATGTGTACAAGCTTGATTCGGCTAGTTTGACCTGTCGTGACTATGCATTATCAGCAAAAACAAGTGGGATCGGCTGAGTGTGTGAGCGCCTGTCAGCGGTGGGTGGTATTTAGCAAGACTGCAGAAGAATTGAGCAGGAGATCATCGGTGTACATTTGCAACAAAAACGGCTTATTGGGGTTCTGAAACTCCAAATGATGTATGGGATATTTTTTTTTTGCAATTCTTGATCCTTGAGCCGGAGCAAAATACAGAAATCGCGAGGCCAAACTTTCGAAAGGACTAGAAGAAACTTGTCGTAGCACACAATATCGTTAACGAGACCTCCCTTTAATTTTGATACAAAACGTGCAAAGCACGATCCTGAAAATTACAGTAGTAATTACTGAAAATTACTGTTAAGGACTGCTAGCTATAGAACACACGGAGGTAGTTCCTCATGAAATGTTAAATCACGGTGGCTTTTGTCTCTGACAGGAGTGGCCGTGACATAAACCTCAGAGGACGATGTCGCCGCGCATAGAGCACGCGGTGGCATGCAGCTCCCTTTAGTACCGGTTGTGCAACCAGTATTACTACTTGTACTAAAAAGAAGCTTTTAACACCAGATGAAATAACCGATACTAAATGGGATCTTTTAATATGAGTTGTTTATACCGACCGGTACTAAATTGGCCTCGACCATTTAGTATCGTCTTTTGTTTCTTTTCTCATTTTCTTTTATTTCTTTATTCTATATTAGTATTTCGTATTTGTTTCCTTTACGTATACTAGTTTTAGTACACTAATATATATATATATATATATATATATATATATAAGTTGCATTTATCTATAATATTACATTTGATATAATATTATATATAGACATCTTTTGCATTCATATTTATTAATAATATTACATTGCATCAACACTTGAATTTCAACATTTCGATCAACTATTCTGAACCTGAGTCCTGACGCTGATGCATATTTGATCCATCGTTATGGACTCCCCCGCTGGATTTACTACGTCATCCAGAAGAAATCTACTGAGTTGTTCTTGAATTGCCCTGGTTTTTTTCCGTCTCGAGCAGTGCTTCTTTCATGTCTCTCATCTGTGTCATTGGCAAAAGTTATTATACATTAGATCAATGGGTCTGCACAATTAGAACTAATTTATTGTTAAGAAATTTGTATATGTACTCTGAATTCGTGGTCGGTTATACGCTTGGGACCTACAAAACCATGGATGAACTCACATACTGACGGGTCCGTAGACCCGGGGTCCCCAATAGGCCCGCTTTTACACAACACCTGGCCCAACGAGAGGCGCAGCGATAATGTACGCCTGGGCTGGCCCAGATATGCAACGCCAGGCCGAGACCATGATCCGGCCACCGACCAGGAGGCCTAGTCGTCTCCCCGACCAGAAGGCCTGGTCGGGGCCGGGACCACAGTCCGACTCCGACCGAGCTCCCCCGACCGGGGATATGCCGGACCGACTCACACCGCTCCCCCGACCGACATGGTCGGGACCGACCGGGATTACTGACCAGGGAACGATCGGGATGACTGACGGGGGATGCCCGCTCGGTATGGGCCTGGGGAGTAGGTGAAACGAATAAGGAAAGGCACTCATGTCAACTACCGTACAAAAGGCTGTACCCCGCCACACTTTGCGCACGCACCGCACAGTGCCGTCGTGCCATGTCAAGCAGACACTGTGCTACCTGCCCGTCACAACGGAGCTTGAACAGGGATGGAGGGCGATGGCCATATCGTACCCGGTGACGTGGGCAACGACAAGACTAGGCAGAGCCCGTACACTCTCTCCCTCTCTCTCTCTTTGACTTGTAAGGCCGTCCCCTTGGACTATAAAAGGGGGCGGGCCCTCTCTCTCTCCTGGGGAGAACGCATGAGAAATCTAGCGAGCACTTTCTCCAACACATAGCGCATGTTTGAGCCCCGGTCTCTCCCCTCCACTCGGGCCAGAGCACGACCAGGTCTCGGACACCCCCTTCTCATCCCTCACTCGTTTGTACCCCCAGTGCAAACTTCAAGCACCTGGGCTCAGGAATACAGTCAACCGACCGACCACGAACTGGATGTAGGGCACGTTGCCCGAACCAATATAAATCCTGTGTTATTGTGTGCTAGGCCATATCCGATCTAACGCACGGCAAAACTACTAACATTTACTTGTCGGCTAGATTCCGCACCGACACATACGTGGTATCCGTATAAATTATTCTCCGAATTTTGTCTCAAACATTATATATATGACAAAAGAAGTTATGAAATATTTGTTGTCTTCAAGGAAATGTCACGAGATGTGAAAATTCAACACATACTGGAAATTCAGGCTTGAAATCAAGCTCCTCCTTGAATTCACCTACATGATGTCGACGGAAGCGAGCCCATACTTTGTTAAGAATGCCTACAAGGTTTTTTATTGATCTCTTGATTTTCTCAAAGAGTCCATAATATAGACTGTGCTTCAATCAACCGCGATAACAAGGAGTATCCAGTGGAAGCTGTACATATATACATAGCCAAAGTTAGTTAGCCTTATGTTTAACTGCTAGTTCAAAAAATAAAAGAGATAGGAAACACACTCAATCGATAAAGGATGATGTCAGCGCGGCTGCGGGCTTACGTTAGCAGAGACGGCACCTGCGGCCGTGCGCGAGGGGCGGCTGGAGGTGGAGGAGGGGGGCAGCTGGTGGAGGAGGGCGCGCGACATCGGTGGAGGAGGGGCAGCGGCCAGTGGAGGAGGGGCGCACAACATTGGTGGAGGGCCGGCGCCGGGTGGGGGGGGCGAAGAAGGCGGCGGCCACCGGTTTGGAAAGAAGGGGGCGCATCGCGCCAGTGGAGGAGGGTCGCGCGGCATCGGGGTTGTTGGTGCCGGCACCGGGAGCGTGGGTCATTGGAGAAGGAGGCAAAGGTGCAACGGGGTGGGCACGTGTCGACGTACAGAGTGGCGCCTGGCGCCGGCGGCGGGCCGGCAGGGTCGAGGGTCGTGGGGCATGCCGCGGAGTGTCTGATCAGCGCGTCGTGGGGTGTCCTATCAACTGTTCTCCATTAGGACCCATCACCAGGGTGTCTGATCATTTCATCTTGCTTATTTTCTTCTTTGTGCCAACACATCAACTTTGCATGTGCCTTATTTCTAAACAAACACTTCAAGCGTGGTACTATAGGGAAATAACGCATTACCTTCACAGGAACTCACTTCTTGCAACCCTGCCCCTCAACATCACCGGGGTCATCTCGTCTGATCTTATAACACAACGCTTCCCACATAAGACAAGCCTCCAATTTCTCATATTCCTCACCATGATAGAGGATACAATCATTAGGATATGCATGTATCTTTTGTACCTCCAAATCAAGAGGGCAAACAATCTTTTTTGCTTCGTATGTTGAGGATGGCAATTCATACCCCTCGGAAAGCATGTTCTTTATGATTTTCATTAACTTATCAAAACCCTTGTCAGAAACTTCATTTTTTTTCCAGTGTGGTACCCAACTTTTTTGTGCCCCTGTTTGCAATCTGGGTACAACAATTTCTTATGATCATCTAACATACGCTCAAACTTCTTTGACTCCTTCACGTTCTCGCATTCTTCCTTTGCATCTTGCAACACCTGACCTAGATCATCGGTAGGACCTTCTTCTACAACTATATCTTCTTAAGCCTCACCCATTGCAGCATCTGCAAAGGCACCTCCTTGAGTCCAGTCAGCAGTGTAGTTATCATCTTCTTCATCATCATCATCTTCCATCCTAACTCTTCTTTTCCCGTGCTTGGTTTAAACAAAATAGTTAGGCATGAATCTTGAACTATATATGTGGGCGTGAATAGTCTTTCTGGATGAGTAATCCTTCTCATTTTTGCAAATTCATGGACAACAAATGAAACCAGACGGCAGCTTGTTGAACTCTGCCAGATCGAGAAAATCACGCAAGCCATTAATATACTCCATGGAGCGTTTGTCCACGCTGTACATCCATTGCCGATCCATCTACAAAGTATTACCGAACCGAAGATATTCTAATCATCCATAAAATTTTACATGAAACATAACGAACATGATACAAATACCATTAAACTTAAATGTTGTTGAAAGTTTAGATAGAGATACACAAATTTAAATTTCAGACCCAAACAACATGATACACTACGACAAACTCAAATGTTGCTGAAAGTTTAGATAGAGATACACAAATTTAAATTTCAGACCCAAACAACATGATACACTATAACAAACCATCTACTTAGTACTATCTAGGAGGACTTTAAGCATCATTGGGCGGTGAAGACGAATATTTCACTGACCCAGCCTCATCCTGTGGTTTATTTGTACCTCCTACAACGGTAGTACTAAGTGGACCTGAAACACCCGGGGCTAGCGGCGGAGCATAATGACCACTAAAAGGAGGTTCCTGGTCATGACATCTTTGCAAATAACGAAGCGTTGCTCTCTCCCACATGCTTATTTTCTCCGGCTTATCATGAGGGCCAACTATGGTTTTTCCTTGCCGCGAGAGGAACGACTATCGCCCCCACCATCGCCACTACCTCCAGCAGCAGTAGCCATCTCTATGTACCACAATTTATTTAGCTCATATTTGCAAATGACTAAACTATGAAAAAAATATATTTTTCCTCACAATTTATTTAACTCAAACATAACATAAAATGAAAAGTTTCTCCATTGTAGCTTATTCTAAAAATGACTAATTACGTACCTCTATTTCATCTTATTATCTCTATGTACCACAATTTATCTAGCTCATATTTGCAAATGACTAAAATATGAACAAATTATATTTTTCCCATAATTTATTTAGCTCATATTTGTAAATGACTAAAGTATGAAATTATCTCTAACCTCGTATCAATTTCTTTGACTAATACGAAACATAGCATCAAAAAAATAGTAGCTTATTCTAAAAATCACAAATATGATCTCTAAATAACACATGCATATAAATGAAAATTTTCTCCATTGTACCTTATTCTAAAAATCACAAATTACTCTAGATCTAAAGCATAAACTTAGTATACTAACCATGTATCAAGGGAGGATGAAGTTTCTAACCTTTAGAACACTTGAATGAGTGAAATGTCCATGAAATAGTCAAAAAATCGGCAGCATCTCCCCTATTTCAGCATGAATAGATGAAGCCCGAGCTGGAGGAAATGGCTCAGAAGACCCTGATTTATAGGAGGGAAGTTAGTATTGATTGGGGGCTCCAACCGATACTAAAGGTCACCCATAGTAAAGGAGGTCACGGGAGGCTCCTGGGGAACTAGCCATTAGACTCGATAATAATGTAGTACCGGGTCAAAAATCAACCGTTACTTAAAGATAAGGATTAGGACTAATTGTCAGTTTTTCAGTAGCATATACGGCCTCATCCCACGTCCGGTGCATGAACCCCTAACCGAATGGATGCGCGCGGACGTCACGGCCCAAACACGTAGATTGCAGTGTGCTGTTCGATCGTGAGGTGAAATCTCGACCGATCTGGAGCGCACAAGCATCTGTCGCAGCGCAGCCGGCGCCGCAAAGCGAAGGCACGGGTGGGCAGTGCCCAGTTGACGAAGCGGCATGCGCGTGAACTGGACTCCAACGAAAACAGTGGACGTCCTCTGGAACTAGCCGGACGCGCGCCCGGGCACAGGCGGCAAGGCGCGTGTCGGCACAACCGCGGTTTGGAGCGGCGGAACGACCGGGTCGCCGGGGTGACGGCACAGCGTCAGCGTGGCCGCCGCGGTTGGGAGCGCAGATGGCGACGCGCGCGGTTCCGTGCGTCACTGCCGCCGGCGCGCCGGCCGCCGCGCACGTTCGGGACACGACGCGGGCGTAGCAGTGATTCCTCGAGAGCGACGTGTGCGGCGGGCGGGGGCGCGGGGCAAGTAGCAACCCGTCCGAACCAGATCACATCAGCTAGCAACTAGCGTAAGAACATTCTCCACGAAGAAACATTTCAGCTCATTCATGTGATGACAACCCACCTACGAGCCCAATAACATTCTTTACCAAATGATGAATGATGGACTCGCACGTTGAATCGAATAGCAACAGGTCACTGCTTCGCGAGCGGCCTGCCTGAAACAGTAGGCCCATCAAGAAGAATAGCCTTGGGTTGCCGTCCAACAGGCCTCCGCTGCTGAATCGAATCAACGTGGCCACGGCCCAGACTACGGCAACGACGAGAATCGAGATGCGCCTCGCCTCTCCTCTTTGCTCTTCAGAGCTCTGGTTCGTCCTTCAGTGTCTCCATAGACGAGCAAGGATCAGTAGCTGAAATGTATGCAGCAACAGTGACCTTTTACTTAAGCTTAGCTAGACTGTGAATTGTGACTGCGTACCAGTCGTTACAACACGATGGTCCAACTGTTCAGATTTCGATCTATGGCGCCCGGTTGCGTGTCGGTCAGTTCCAGACTTTTATCACCAATTTGCTGCCGCCGCCCAGGATCCAGGCCCTGAAAAATGAGCATTCTCCGTGCATGAAAGCTGTTCATAACTACTCTCTCCATCCCAAATTATAGGTCGTTTTAGTTTTTTTAAATTTATAGATGTTTGTATGCATATAGACATACACTACATCTAAATACATACAAACATCTATGTACCTAGAAAAGCTAAAATGATATATAATTTGGGATGGAGGGAGTAGATAATAATTCTGATCATTTCCGTGTCAGATCCGTTGAACGTTGATCGGCCTGCTCTGTAGACCGTTGACCAGTGTCGGTACGGTTTCCTTAGTGGTGGCAATGCCATGATGGTCATCCAGATCCACCAAATCTGGCCTTTGTCCGGTGAAGTACTGCTCTTTTTCTCGCACGGCCGTACCTAACCGTCCTGAGCTGAAGCTGACGACGTCGATCAGCAAGCACTTCAGCAGGAAAGCAAAGATTGCTTCAGTTGTGGATGCTGATGCGTTCTCGATGGCATTGGCACCAGTCGACGACCATCCAAGATCTTTTCCGTCTACGGATTTTTCACGATCTCGAAAAACACTTGCGTCCACACAGCGCCTTTACGAGAGTAGGTGCGTGCGTTCCCATCTAGTCAATCCCATGAGACCCGTGTGCTTAATTGCACTAAACGGTGTTGCTTTTCGGTGTTATTAGCCTCGTAACACAGAGCTTTTGTCCCTGTCACGGGACACGGGTGTGAAAACTTAACATGTTTGTTGGCACAGGCATAACCCAACAGGGTCAACTCTGTCATCGAGATCGCTTCGCTGATTACTTTTTTTACAGCGTTGCATTAGCTCGCTATCAGAGTATAAAATGACGGCCCTGCAGTTTAATACTCTGTCAACTGGAGTTGTCAACAGTTGTGGTAGCACTGTGACCAGCCCGCCCCAGACCCTCTTGCCGACCTCCCTAAAGTTGCCAGAATTGTCTGTCCCCGGCGTTCAGACTTCAGACTTTGTGCCAGCAACATTTCCTGGAGGTAGTAAGCTGTTTCTACGTTAAAACTGGCGATGCATTAAGCTGGCTTTCCTTTCAAAGAGAGGTGATTAATCTGAGTGCATCGGAGATTCGAAGCATTTATTATCTGCAAATCTTGTTCGTATTGTTATTCCCAGCTTCAGCTAGTTTTCATCAAGTTGACATAAGAGTACATCCCAAAGGTTCCTTCCTAATCTAGTGTGCCAGGCGGCCCAGACAGTCTTGCCGACCTTCCTAAAGGCTAAAGTTACCAAAAAATTGTCCGTGCTCTGTGTTCAGACTTTGTGCCGGCAAACATTTCCTGATTGTAATGAGCTTTCTCTACGTTAAAACAAGGAAGATAATCATTTAGGGCAATCAAATAACCTGCCTTAAGGGGTTGAGGTGATGAACTACGAGTATTTGCTATGCTACTTGGGATTTCTAATCTGGTATTTGCTATTTGCTATGCCTTAGGCAGTACTCCTTCCAGGCAGTTCTCAACTTCTCGTCAATTGAACAGTTTGATCCGATTCAGGTTTGCCTTCTTTCTTTTTTTTTTTACTGCGCCGTTCTGATCATTTCAAAATCACAAGTACTTGCCGTGTTTATACTGGAATCTGATTCTCTCTCTTGTTCGCCATGTGTACTCATATTATTTGGCTCTGATTTGTCTGTCCCAGCAGCACAAAAGAAATGTTTATCTGAATAAGAAAAAAGCACAAGGTACTCGCAAAAAAAAAGCACAAGGAGATCTTTGAATTGACCAGAGTCAGAGGAGCGGTAGCTGCCGTGTCGTTCTTTGTTTAATTATAGAAATGAAAATCTGACGAGTCGAGGCAGAGCATAAAAGAAACCTGATGGCGCAGCCCTCTGCATTAGGTGGCAAAATCAACTTGTGTTTAACTACTAATTGATTGATTACTCAGTCTGGTGGCAAAATAGCCTGGTACAAGATTGATCATACAGGCTACAGTCTCACCAGACCTGAAAAATGATGGTAATGAATCTTCGATTCTAAAAAAAAAGCAGAACAATCTCCAATCCTATCAACCAATCACCTACTGTATCTCTGAACCCTAGTATGTATGACCCCCTTGCTCTGTTTCCCCCCTTATTACAAAAGAAATGGGAAAGAATTGCCCTCTGTTCTCCACCCGACGAATTTACCATGACTGAAACAGCTAAGATGAACCAAACAAAAAAAGCTGTGATTGTTGAGCCTTGCGGCGTCTTCTTCGCTGATCCGGCCGAGAAATGAAGCTGCTTGCATTTCCTCTTCTTCATTTCAAGAGGAAGCCGGGGCCGGCGCTGCTGTTGCTGTGGAGGAGGTTGTGGGCGATTTGGTCGCGCGCGGTGACGGCGGGCTGCGAGCGCACGGGGTTGTCGGCGACCATGTCGTCGTCGAAGATCTGGAAGGCGTTTTCGGGGTCGACGGCGTCGCCGGCGCGCTCGCAGATGTTGTGAAGCACGCAGCAGGCGCCGAGCACCACGGGGAGGTCCTGCAGCTTCACCTCGGTGCGCTTCTGGAGGCAGCCCCAGCGTGCCTTGAGGCGGCGGAACGCGTCCCGCGCCACGGCGCGCACGCCGTCCACCCGCTCGTTGAACACGTGTTGCGCCCACGTCATGTTCTGGTGCGTGTAGGGGACCAGCACCCAGTCCATGAGCGGGTAGCCGGCGCCGCCGACGACCCACTGCCCCTGCAGCCTCCCCGCGGCGCCGCGCTGCGCGTAGAGCGCGGAGCGGTCGAGCACGTCGGCGTCGGACATGGAGCCCGGCCAGCCGATGCAGACGTCGGTGAAGGCGCCCGCCGCGTCCACCACGCCCTGCACCGTGATGGAGTAGGACGTCTTCTGGTTGCGCTCCGTGTGGCGGCGGTTGTAGTAGGCGGCGACGTTGGCCTTGGGCGCGATGATGGGGATGTGGGTGGTGTACATGGCGCCCACGACGTTGGAGATCCCCGACGCGGCCTCGAACTGGGCGGACACCTCCGCGGGGGCCTCCGGCCACTGCACGGCCTTGGGCATGAGTACGGCCTTGATGGCGGCGCAGACCTCGAGCACGAGCTTGTGGCAGGTGGAGATGCCGAGGCCGAAGCGCTTGGAGACGAGGCGGAGCGGCTCCCCGGTGGCCAGGCGCCAGATGCAGACGGCAACGCGCTGGCGGACGGGGATGGCGGCGCGGAGCATGGTGTCCTCCTTGGCGACGGCGGAGCCCAGCTCCTCGCAGACGGCCTCGAACGTGGCCCGCGACATCCGGAACGCGCGGCGGAACTCCTCCTCGGGGCACGCCGGGCTGCTCATCCGGTCCCACCACTCGTGGTCCCGCTCCTTGACCCAGAGCCGCCGCCCGCCGCCCCTGCCCCCGGCCGCGGCGGACGAAAGCTCATGGTCGCCGTCATTGCTCCCGCCACTGTTCTCCCGGGAGCTGGTCGGGGACCGCTGCCGCTTCACCCCCGACGCCTCCCCTTCCGGCGCCAGCTGGTACTCCGCGGCCCTCTTCCTCGGGTCCGCCATCGCCAACGGCGCCTCGAACGCCGCCGCCGGCGCCGGAAACGCCGCCGGCGCCTGGTCCTCGCAGAGGTGTGTGAACCAGGACGTGAGGTCCTCGCCGGCGGGCAGGTCAAAGAAGGAGCCGAGCTGCGCCTCGGTGTACGAGGTGCTCATCTAGGTGGGTGGGATCGATGGAGGCTGCAACAAGGAAGGACCGGAGACTGATCTTCGCTGTGGTTCTGGATGGTGATCGAGCTTCGCTTGTGATGTCGAGAAATGGATGAGGAGCGATCTGAAGGTCTGGAGGTTGGATGGGGAAGAGACCGGGGAGGGCGGAATTATATAGGTACCGGGGCGGAGGGCCACGCGGTATCCCCCGGAGGAAGGTGGGAGGGAAGGTGGCTGACCGCGCGGCCACCGCGGCCTACGCGGCTAGGGAGAACGGAGAAAGCGAGTAGCGGGAGCCGAGTGGCACCTCGTGTCCGTGTGCGCCACCCAGCGAGAGCGAGGCTTCTAGTATACGCGCCCCCGTCTCTGTCCTGCCGAGCCAATCCGATTGGCAGGTTTCGCGGTCAGTAGGCAGCGGGTGGGGGTTGGTGGGGCCGGGCGCTCGCTACTCGGTTTGGGGGGCGGACGGGTGGGGTGGGGCCGCGGCGTGGCGTGGGGAGGCATCTGTCTAGCGCCGTCGCTTGGGTCACCCGCGCGCTGTACACACGAGCGCCGTGCTCTGCTCGACTCTGCTCTGGGCGGCGGCTGTTCCGTACGGGGCGGGGACGTGTCCACGCTTTTTTCAATTGCTGCGCTGTGGGCGGGTGATTTGACTGTACTACTAGGCCCGAATTCAAATTGAAATGGATTGACTGGTGGCGCTATACGCTCTTTACTGTAATTGATTAGGAATAACGCTTTTGGTTCAAACTATGAAGTGATAAAGAAGAGCCGATATAATCCACAGTGATATATGCACGTAATTTCTTTTATAAAGCAATTCACTTGTGATAGTATCTATAATTTTGCTCGAAAGAAAACATATGTAATGGTATGTGCTACGAGCTTCTACTGTGATTATTTATTTATGCACATAACGTAAGTTTATGAAGTAAATCACAATATCAACCTTAAACAGCTATAGGCCTTGATCGCCTACAATAAGTTATTCTATGCACTAGGTGAGGTCTCCGCATAGGAAAGTAAATACGAAATGAACATAATTCACATGGAGTAATACACTCAATTGTGTTCGAGATAGCTCCGCAATTATTACGAACGGTTGTACTATAGATGCATTAAACACAAGAGCTTTAGTCATGGTTGGTCGCGTTAGTTTGGCACTATTGATTACACTAAAGTTACTACTACATAAAGAAGACAACGTGTGTCACTACGAGAGAACTTACGTAATTAGGTATGTGGTAGCATTAACGCAACAGAGTTGCTATGAATACGGTACGATATTGTAATTAGAACAAATCATCTGGCTTTACATGAGCGTAAATACAACTGTGAGTTGGAACAACCAAAGATTAAACATGTTAAGTTTATTTCCAAGTTCATACTAAGGTCATTGCTTTACAATATCCCGTATCTCTGCTACACCATATATTGTATACCATACCAATGATATAAGAAATTGAACATCAAAAAAATTATAGCCTCATGATAAAAAGTCGTATTGTTTTTCCTTGACAGCAACTTTAAATCCCAAGAGTCGCTCCAACTTTTTTTTTGGAGCATATCCTAGTCTTGCTAAGAAATTCAGCAATATAGTGGTTCAAATAGTTATAGTCCCATGCAGTTTGTTTCTTGTGTAAAGAATTGAGAGTCGCCTAGCAATGCAAGTGCACTCACCTGTTTCTTTTGTGGTATGTATATGATACTATGATATAGTATCTCAGTTAATAGCAATCAATGATAGCATCCAGCTTTAGAACCAGCCGAACCTTCCAAATGTTGTACGCCGTTTATGCAGCTACTAAGCATTTGATCGCGCATTTGCTACTTTACTCTCTCCATTCCAAATTATAAGTCATTCCAAGAATCTTGAAGAGTCAAAGTATCTCAAGTTTGATCAAAATTATAGAGAAAATTATAAAGATTTATGACATCAAATAGGTATACTATGAAAATATAATTGATGAAGAATCTAATAACACTTAGTTGACACCATAAATGTTATTATATTATCATATAAATTTGATCAAACTTGAGATATTTTACCTCTCCAAGATTCTTGGAATAACTTATAATTTGAGATGGAGGGAGTACCTAACTAACACAGCAGGCAGGGTGTTCAGATAAACCATTAGCCAAAACCTATCAAATATGCGATATACAACGTGTTCTCATCTCATCTTGGGGGCACATTCCATTACAACTGTTTTTTTTTCCTTTCAAGTTTTGGCGGCAGGTCTTTTCATGCGCACATTCCATTTTTGGGGCTGCCTCGCATCCCTCCTATTTGTGCAAACCAAAATCTGACGAGGACCCAAAATGAACGAGGAATCCCATAACATCTCTTCCCGATGTTTGAATGTTCGGCTTCATCTAAAGAACAGTCGGAATTCACAAATATCCTCCTCAAGCTGCCCAGCTGTACAGTACAGCGAATGGCGCAAATGGTTCCCAAAACTGCCTTTCGGCATGTGTTGTGGTGACTCATCATAGCTGGGTGTCATGCTTGGATGATCGGATTCAACTTTCATGTTCGCATTTACTGCTCCAGCGCGAAAAACTTCCATTATATTACTGCATGATCTCACGTTGGCAGCATAACAGCTGGGCATATCTCTCAGTTCCAGAACCTGGAGCACATACCACAACTTCCATAAACACGTCCGCTAAAAAAGATTACTACAGATCCCTTGCCGTGCAAACAAGATTAGTAGAAGGATAAATCCGTTTGCTGATGCCATACCACCCGGAATGGCAACCCGGCCGGGGCGTATGATTATACGCGAGTCACTAGTCGCCAATCCTGAGCTGGGGGATTAGACAAAGAGCGAGGAGGAAGGCTCGTTTACATAATCGGCGCGTGCATAACGACGGGAGGAAAAGGCCAGGCCGCCACCGTGTCCGCGGGGCGGTCACGTCGGGTGGGCCTTTGACGGCCGCGGGGACCAGCCGGGCGCCGGGGCATGACGCCGCGCGTGACGTAACGAAGAGTGCGCGGGGCGGCCAGCTCGAGCTGCCGTCGCTGTCCTCGGGTCCGTGACTCCGTGTCCGTTCGCTCGTTCTGACCCCCATCCTCCCGTCTCCACGAGTCCGTGGCGACACGTCCCCGTCCGCTCGATGCTCGTAGTCACTGGCCCACTTCGCTGTTCCGATGCCTTCCTGGATTTCTCATCAGTTTTCTAAACAGAAAGGCAACGGGTTGGATGGATGTTTGGATCTGCTACGGCTTGACTTCTCGGTCGCAGCTATATGGGATTACGTGGCGTTTAGGCTCCGTTCGGTTTACGCGGATCCGGTCCCGTCAAATGTTTAAATACTAATTAGGAGTATTAAATATAAATTAATTATAAAATTAATTGCACAGATGGAGACTAATTCGCGAGACGAATCTATTAAGTCTAATTAATTACTTAATAGATTCGTCTCGTGAATTAGCCTCCATCTGTATAATTAATTTTATAATTAGCTCATATTTAATCCTCCTAATTAGCATCCGAAGATTCGACGTGGGAAGGACTAAACTTTAGTTCAAGTATACAAACACCCCCTCAGTTGAGTGGTGCTTAATTACCAGCATGTATATTTTAAACGGATGGTGTTAATCGACACGAAGTGTGCGGCACGATATGCGATTACCTCAATCCTCAATCACGCAGTCTAAAAAACCCAATCATGAATAACTCCCGGTCTTAAGTATAGCTGATAGACAAACGCATGTTCCATCGAGCATGAGCACTAGCGGATCTAAGGGCAGCTCCAGTGTCCTAATTGATTTAAAGCCAATGTTCGATTTAGCGTCGTTCCATGCTTCCAGTGTATGCGGGTCCTAGAACTGAGTAAAAGAAAGGAAAAGTAAGCAGGTTCATGCATTTTTTTCTCTCCCAGTCATGCGAAGACGGACAGTGAAGAGTTCGATTTTTCATGTTACAGCCAACAATCGAACCTCACTATGTACTCTATTCGATTTTTTAAGCCTATTGGTCGATTTAAGCGCACACCGAAGCTGCTCTAACCTTATAGAAGCCTATAAAATAGACATGCTGCTAAGCGCCACTATAAAAATTCTCTTTGCTCTTCTTCTTTCTCTCTATTCTTCTTTCTTCTTTATTCCTTTAAAAATATGGATTCCGTTGTTTGTTAAGAGGTAGGGGGCTTGAGCCCCCTGCACCTCCCCTGAACATGAGGTAATGTGCTGCAACTCCTCTCCAGAAGATTGAGCATGACTGCATAAAGGACGAGCTTTGGATCCTTGTTGGAGACAAGCATTTAGGTAGTTTTGTGTTGCGAGTAATCAATAGTGTAGGAGGAAGCCTGACGGCGCGACATCCCGACGGTGCCTCCGACGAGGTGACGAGCCACGGAGACCATGACGAGTGCTCCTCACGATCTGTTGCTACTTTGATGTGACGATGGCGGCCAGATCAACAAGATCGCCGTGAAACGAGAGCGCTGCTCCCGGTGGAGATCGATCTCTCTCTTGGGGCAACGCGGTGGGCAGCGGAACGTATGGGCTAGAATTAAAAAACTCTAAACTCGTGATACCATGTAGAAGCAATAGATTGTGTATAATAGATGGATTGTATTTATTGAGACCTCAGTCAGTATATATAGAGTATAGAGACTTGGGGCATCCGGATACACATGGTAGTCTATGATACGTTTATCTACAACTACCAAATACGGAGTATACTTAGAGGGGCTCTTGCAATCTAAGCTTATGTCAGTTGCTTTGAGTGTGTAATAGCATGTGTAGGCGCTGCGGCGCATTACATTGTACCAAAACTTTGTATTTTATTTCTATAATATAATGGAGGGCAAGTTCAAAAAAAACACGAGAAGAGTGAAGGCAGCGGTAATGATATACACGGCATGGAACTTGTGCAAGGAACAGCCCAGACGCTCGCCGGGCATGAGATCCCTATTATTAATGATTAGCTATGTTTCACTTAGTGTAAGAGAGTATGTTTCTCCTCCTTGTATGACATAGCAGTGCTCTTGCTGATTTTTCAAAAAAATTAATGGATGTAGTAGCTCTATTGCCTACAAATGAGAGAGAGAAAATTGTTGCTTACAGAAAAGATAGTACTGAGACTTGCATGTTGCTAGACCACATGCTGTAATATCTCTCCGGTTCACGTGGAATCATCACCGGAGGAACTTGAATGAAGGATTTAGGATTCTACACAGACGTCAGAGGGGTTTATTCTCAGTCACCGTATGCTCTGCAACCATAAAGCACATGTTTTTTTTTTCCCATCGAGCATTGACTCCTGACTGGCTGGTCTCACCATCAAGAAACCTACATCTCCTGGCCGCCGTTCTTCTTCAAACTAACGCCAAACGGATAGGAGCCCATGACCACCACCTGTTTGCATTCCCTGTTCCCCATGCTCCCACGGTGGCCGGTGCAACGACGGGGACACCGCTCGTCCTGTCCAGCTGCACGTCGACCACGTAGTCCTGTGCTGCTGTACACACCCAACCTGCGGCTTCAGTTCACCTGCGCAAACTGCAAACAGTATTGACTGGAACGTGGAAATGTCGTCGTCGATCTGCTTCAAGCGAGCCGCTTTTTGCGAACTGACGTGGGGGCAGGCCAGTCGCTGCCTGATCCCCCCAGTTCCCACAGGCCACAGCCACAGGGCATATGGAGGGTGGACGGCAGGTGGCGCTGGCCGCTGGCGCGCTGCTCCTGCTCCTGCTCCCGCGGCTGTATACGGACCGCGTGCCTAGACCTGCAACCTGCGGCGCGACGCCACTCCGCCGACGCGTGCAGTTGGGTCGTCGCGTCACGTTCCCAGGTGGCGGTCCATGCGTGCGCGGCATGTATACCAGTCTGTACGACCGCAGGGTGCGCGCTCTGCGTCCGATCGATCGATCCCCGAATCATCCCGTTCGCGTTCGGGTTTGAACTCGAACCGGCTGCTGCTCCCAGAGCGGCGCGGCTGGGCTGGGCCGCTGGGCCGGGTGCACGTCGTGTTCCTGCCTTCCAAGCCACTGGCCGCATGCGTCGCGGGTCACTGGGTCGTCGGTTGCCGTGGCGGGGAGCTGGATGGAGACCAGTAAGAACGCAGCGCCGCGACTGGGGGACGACCCCGGGAGAAGGACGAGTCCGGTCGCGGCAGGAGAAAGCCCGGGGGCTCGGCGGAGACGGCGACGGTGACCGTGACCGACGTTCCGACGACGGGCCGCCCCGGTGCGCAAGCCAGCAGCGGATGGATACTCTGGACGGCGCCCGCCGATTCCCGTGCCTTTTTTTTTCTCTCGTCATTCCCTCTCGCTTTTGGGCTTTATTTTTTCTTTTCTGTGGCTACGGAGACTTGGGAGAGCGGTGTCGGCGGCGTGGGAGCGGAGCGGATGCCGCGCGCGGTGGGGTGTCGCGATACGCTATTCGAGTTTTGACCGGTCCGCGAGGGTCGCGCTCCCGCGAGGAGAGCAGAGCGGGCACGCATGGCAGTGAGAAAGTGGCTGAGACGGTTCGCGATCGCAACCCGCGACGCGCGAGCTGGAACGTTGCAGTGTTTGGCCAGGGACGGAGCCGGCGAGCTGGAACCGATACGAGATGGGTTCACGGTGGCGGCGGCCGCCGGCCGGCGAGCGGCACCTGCAGGGCTCTTGTCTGCAGAGCGTAAGGGGCAGGGGGCCGCCGTTCTGAACTGCCGATCGTTTTTCTCAAGTTGGAGGCGGCATCGGGGGCACGGAATGGTGATTTGGTGCACCAGGAGTGTGTTGCACGGCGAAGTTCCGGTCGTTCTTCTTTGATTTCTTATCTTGTTCAAATATTGGATGCTGGGGTTTACGCAATATCATATTTTACCTGCATCCTTTTTAAGGCCTTGATTTCGGTGTCATCTAATGTATTACCGGCATTGGTGAAGTGTACCGAAGATCTTTGTTTCGGTATCAGTATCATGTGTCAGTCCCCCCTGACTGGTCTTCCTGTCCTGGCTGTTTCTTAAAAAATCCATGCGCAAATTATCATAGTTCGCGTTTTCAAAGCGCTTACCGGAAACACACATGATCCAAAAGAGAGAAGTCACGTCATCAACTGCGTGAGCCAACCGCTGCACAGCTAGAAACATACAGTTATAAGCTTAAATATCTCATGGAGTCCTTAAAGTATCCAGCAGTCTTCTAATAAATATTTTCCAATAATTAGTTAATAAAAATATCCCGATATCCATTTCATTAGTATCGGGAGAGTTGATTTTGTAGTCTTCTAATAATTTCATTCTAATCCAATTATCGTACTAGGAGAGTCACAACTTCTCCTTTATTTAGAGAGAGTTGGGGTGAATTATTGGTTTGTCCTAATAGTTATTGGAAAAAGGAAAAAATATAAGGAGCCTGTTGAAGCACTGTTGACGGGTTCGTGTACCAGGGTACCATCAGGAAATAGGCTTAAGGCAACCAGGCGCCAAAAAGCAAAAGGACAAATAGCTAGAAGCATCCTGAAAAACGGTCCAGATGATGTTGCGGCCCACCACCGACCTCCCTTGGTCGGAAGCCAAGAGCCATGACTAGCCATGACTCGCCGGCTCAGCCAGCTCGGGGGCGGAACCTGCAAGGGGCCCATAGCACCTCACCCACTCCTTGACTCAGGAAAACCTGTGTCGTACGAGAGGCATTAAATGTAGAGTGTGCCCCCCTGACCGCTCCGCGCTGGAGACATGAACGGGCGAGGGAAGCCGACCTTTAACCAGGGAATCTGAGAGTGAGGCTATGCCCTTCGGACCGCTCAGGACAACCTGCAGGACGAGTCCACATGCGGCCGTATGCGCCCACGCGCCCCGGCGTTATCATCGCCTTTGCCGTCAAGGAGACCCATCAAGATCAAGGCCATGCCACCGCACCAAGCCCAGTACGATCCCGCAAGCGAGGTGGGTTCCAGCGATAGACGTTACGGCGAGGAGCGGCCATGAGCGCACTAAATAGGTCGGGGAATGTCGAGACGAGCGGCACGCCCTGTCCAAGCCACTAATAAAGGCCCGCCCATTCATCACCAGTACAGACGACAGCAACAGCACCCGTCCCGTTCACTGCCACGGAGTTGGTGGACGAGACGGGAGCACGTCACGGAGCAGGTCAGGCCATGCGTAAGCAGCCCACGCCGCACAAGAGCCGTTGTACAAGACGTGCGAAGCCCACGACCAGCCAAGGGGACAAGATAAGGAGGCCTCTTGGTGCAAAGAAGATCCGACCACACCGCAACCTCCGACCTTTGAGGTCAGCGACCCCCTCCATTTCTCAACGTTGTTGCCTGGTCCTTGGTAACCGGGCCTCCTTTCACTCTCTCTCGCATTTTTCACACATTCACTCATACATCGCACGAACACTTACTTGCAAGCACCCCATTGTAAATCTAGTGTACTTGATCCAAGGGACATGACTCCTGCCGAAACTGGACGTAGGGATCTTTCCGAATCAATATAACTCCTTATCTCTTGTTTGCTAGCCTTCGGAGGTGAGAAGAGCACGGTTGGCGGTACGAAACACCGACAGCTATTTTTCACTAACCCCTCCCAATGCAACAGTTGAATTGGGGAATAAAGTTCTACCGAAGATCCTCTGTATAAGACATTTAAGTGGCACCATATAGCCAGGCATAGACATTTAAGTGGCACCATATAGAGAGGCATACTGTTAATTCTGATGGTCTTTTTTTTTTGGTAATTCTAATTGGAGCTTGATTTCCACAGTTACATGTTTAGGGATCTAAATAAAGTTCGGGGATCTAAGATTTTCTTCCATCTATGCTTTTCTTCTTCTAATTTTTCCTAGCACGAGCATAGTGTTTTCCCCTGTTATCCAAATTTACCTTTTCTTTTGAGATGATTGTTTTGGAGATACTGGTAGCATGGAGAATGGGCCGTGGGCAGAAGTTTTACGTTTTTTTTATCATTGGACCCTCTATTATCCGAGTACCGTGGGCCTAAATTCACGCATTCAGGGCTTGTTTGGATACGGTCCTGGGCACCTGGGTGTTATTTGGATGGAGTCCTGCCAATCTGCCTAACGCAGGCAGCAGCGCGCTGGTTTAGGCATCCAAAATCGACTGCCTGGCTCCAGCAGCTCAGGTTGCTTGGTCTAATGATGTATTAAAGCTTTTTTTATTGCTAGTTGCTACTTAATTAAGTCCAACGTTTACTACAGTGAGCTGAAATACGATTTATTTTTTATTTTCCTTTCCATAGAAGCATTTACAGTATATGGAGTGTAAAATATTGGAAAAAATATTAGATATTTTTTCAAAGATGTTTTTAAAAACCTTATTAAATCAATAAAAAATAATGTTAATCATAATTATATATAGGTATTACAAACACATTTATGATATGTCCTTTTCTCTTATTAGTACTCTCAGGCATAAACTTCTAATTAAATGGACGATCGATCAACTTGCTGACCAGGCAGATCTCAAAAAATTTACGGGCAACTTTCAGGCAGCACTTTTCACCAGCGAGGCCCCTCAGCGCACATTCACCTCCTCATATGTAGTGGGCGGGCTTGCAAGCGTATGTATATATAGCCCATTCGTTTTCTTAATTGAAGCCCATATACGTTTATGGGTCCCTTCCTTCTTCGTTACATTGCATGGGCTGGTTGACTGCTTGAGAGTGAACGGGCCTTCTTTTGTTGACGGTGGATGTCTACGCACCAACATGATGGATGATATTGAGCACAAACAAACATTGAGCCTGCTCAGCCTGACCGCACCAAACATCACATTTTGTCCATCCGCATTCCCCTCTCTGCGAGTATGTGGAAGAAAACATGAGAAAAATCCTCTAAAAAGGAACGGCATAAAAAGTTCACCGGCCTTTGCACGACGACGAAGACGAGGCGCTCCTCGTTTGCTTAACACAGCGTCACGCCATCGGCCATCGCGACTCATCACCCCCTCCTTCCTCCTCTACCTGTCGGTTGCACGCACCGCCGCCGGCCCTGAACCCCGAGTGACCAACAGCTAACCTCCATTGCCGTCCCGGTTCACCAGCACGCCACGAGCCCCCAAATGCGTCTTTAGCCTGAACGTGACAGCGCAGCTCCCTCATTTCCCGACACATCCCATCTAGGACGCAAAACCACCTGCACGGCTGCAGGCACCTCTGCACACACACCGCAACAAAGACAGCCTCGCGGCCGATCCGGACCGTCCATCTTCCGACCACCACTCCGCTCCACTCGCCACGACTCCCACGTCGCGCCTGCCGCCTGCCACAGAAGGTAGAAAACTACCGGAAAGAAAAGGGATGGATCGTCGATCGGAATCCAAGAGAGAGAGAGAGAGAGAGAGAGAGAGAGACTGGTTCTGACCTCTGACCTCGAGTGAGAGATCTGGCATGGCAGCTGAGACAGAGAGATGGGCATAGAAAACTCCCCGCTTCCTCGTGCTGCCGTTAGCCTGGCTCGCATCTGAGGCCTTGTTTAGTTGGGGAATTTGGGAGGTGCCAAATTACTGTTACAGCACTGTAGCATACTGTAGCGTTTCGTTTGTATTTGTGAATTATTGTCCAAATATTGACTAATTAGGCTCAAAAGATTCGTCTCGCAAAGTACAACAAAACTGTGCAATTAGTTTTTAATTTCATCTACATTTAGTACTCCATGCATGTACCGCAAGTTTGATGTGATGGGGAATCTTCTTTTTGCATAGTGTCAAAGTTGGGAGTTGGGAGTAACTAAACATGGCCTGAGCTGGGCTGGCACGCACGCACCTGCACCTGCAGTCCTGCAGGCCGCGCGGCGCCGGCGCAGAGCAGACCGGGGATCCGCCCCCCGCCCGGCGCCCGCCTGTCGCAGCAGCAGCACCTGGTTTCTAGACCGAAATAACCCCCCCCCCCCCGCATTATTTTTCACGCGGCGCGCGAGGCCCCTGCTCCGCCACGCCCCAACATGCCATGCCCCCTCGCCCCTGCAGATCTCGGCGCCACCGCACGAGATAATATTCCTCGTCGCCTTCCTCCGCGACACCCCCCGATTGGACAAAAAGCTCCAGATGAGATGAGGTAGCTCCTCGATCGATCGATCGATCGGTGCCGCGCGCGACACCGGCATCGGATCCGTCCAAGGCGCGCGGTCGTCGTCCGGGAGAACAGCAAGAGACGGGTGAGCTTCCGATTGGCGGAGAGCGTGCAGCGTGCGTGTGCCGACGTACGCCATGGTGGTGGCGTGTCAGCGTCATACGGGTCGACCAACGAAGCTCCTGACGATCGCTCGATCGACGGAAACCGGAAACGCAACGGAAAGAGTTGGAAATCCCCCCGCAAATCCTGTTCCTCCCTGGATTTCTTCTCTCGGATGTCAAACGCACGCACGCAGATCCAAAGCGTTTGGGGGTCGGTCAGAGCCCTGCAGGTCAACCTACTTGCCAGTAGCTGGGTGGGTGACCACTGACCGACCAGTACGCTACGTGACACGTCGTACATCTGACGAGGCGGACGTCTGAGGACGACGAGAGCTGAAAGCAACAGAGCAAAAGACTAGCCTGCGGTGAACGATCCGGCTCGGAGCAGTTGGTGCCGCCCGACACGATGCGAGTCAATTCAACCAGCGCGTGAAGCCACCGACACGACAGCACGCCACCGATCTGTCGCGCCGTACCTGGCCCGTACGCTCCTCGTCGGCGGGCGGACGAACTCCTCGATCGATCGCAAGCCGGGGGCGGTGGTCCTTCTCCTCCTTCCCCAAAAGAACCAACCGCTGCCAGGTTTAGCAAAGAGAGTGAACGTAATTGCCGAAGCGTGCTCGCAACAATCACTTTCCTTTTTCTGCAAAGGGGATATCCCGCTCCCGCCATTATTTGGCCACTTGCTAATCGAGGGTTCGTTCCATCATACGGTAATCATAGCAACAACAAAACCACTTCCGGACGTCAGCGCACCCAGTCACTCACTATGATACTGTAGTTCACTCCACTCTTTCCACTGACCAGAAAGAAAAACGAATCGCGCGCCATTATTTACTGCCCGATGGGCTCCCATGTGCAGTGTTGGACACGTGGGGCCACCGGCCACGTGGACCGCGCCCGATGAACACCGGAGGAAAAAAAAAAACCTTTCCTCCCACGCTTAAGCAGTTAAGCTCAACAAGGCACATGCTGTTAATCTCGAAGCACAAGCGTGTCAGCTCGTGAACATTGCTTGTATACTTTTTTTTTAATATATGTTATCACCACAAATTATACTTTGCATTTAGAAGGCAGGAGTAAAACAGATCGGGTGTCTATCCATCTGAAAACTCCAAAGCAGCACGCAGGCGTGCGCAGCTCCTGAGATGGGCCGGCCCTTTTCTACGTGGATACAGCTAAACACCATCAGACATGACAGAAGAGATTGCTCAGTGCAAGCAAAGACAAAAAATAGATAAAAAAGAGCTCGAGCTGTACTGTACCCTTGCGCACCTGTCTCCAGCGTCCGCCGTGGACCGAGCCACTTTTACTCTTGATCTCCCCCGATTAGTTAACGCGAACTGTTTATTTCAAAAAAAAAAAATAGTTAACGCGAACTGGCCCTGTATATAAGCACCCTCCGCGCGCGCGCACCGCGCAGCGACAAGCATCGCCCGCATAGGAGAGCACGGCGCGGCCCAGAAACCGAGGGCAAAAAGGAGAGAGAGAGAGAGAAAATACACAGCCGCTGAGGGAGGAGAGGGAGAGGGACAGCTAGAGGGAGTGCCAGAGGTGCAGGGGGTGGGTGGGGGGATGGAGAGCGAGATGGCGGACGCGCCGGCCGCGGCGGCGATCCCCGCCGCCGCCGAGCCGCTCCCGGCGGTGGCGGAGGAAGGGGAAGGGGAGGCGGCCGAGGCGGTGGGGTCCACCCTCACCATGGAGCGCGTCGCCGCCACGAAGAAGTTCATCGAGAACCACTACCGCTCGCAGATGAAGAACATCCAGGAGCGAAAGGAGAGGTACCGCCCCGCCCCTGCCGATCCCGATCCCCACCTGGCCTCGGTCACGGGGCACCAATTCTGGCTGCAGGCTGCGCGCGGCTGGGCTAGATCTCGCGCGCTGCGAGCTCGATCGAGGGGGTTTGAGCTGGGGTGGGCCTGGTTCGAGCTCCCGCAGCTGGACCTTGACCATCCGAGCTGCTAAATTTGGGTGCTTATTTACGTGTGGTTGCTTGTGGAATGCAGGGTAGTAGTAATTTGGCTGCTTATTTCCGTGTGCTTGCTTGTGGAATGCAGGGTAGTAGTACTAGTAGCTCGCTAGCCGTGATTTCAGAATTTCTAGCATACCACGATACTGTGATGTAGGGTGTTTTAGTGGAGTATGGTGCACCAGACCGTCGTAGATTCTGGGATTGATCACCTCTAACTGCAATTCGAGGTCCGGGTGGCATGTTTTAGCTGTGACAGATAGTTCTCAGATGGGGGAGGAGCTGGTTCCAGTAGTTGCTTTCGAATGCTTTGTGCCTGCTAAATGCGTCAGGCGGAAATGGTTCAAATCTGCTCCAATGCATGTGCTCCTTTTTGTTTCCCTTTATTTTTGCAGTGTGTAGGCAGTGTTCTTTGTGTTGGTTTAAAATCACTATGAGACAGATGGTTTTGTGTAACTAGGGCATGTTTTCAGGCTGGTTCTGAACTGAGAATGGACTATCTGACATTCTCATGATCTTTCCATTAATAGGCAGTGGATGGTGATGCACTTTAAAAATGGATGCACTTGTTATATTAATTATGCTAGTAATTTACCTTATGAGGAATCATCATTCATTAATGGCATCCAGCTTGTCTTACCTTTCCTTTTCTTTTACCAAGGTGAAAAATCATTCCCGTTTCCCTATTTCTTCAAAAGGAAACAATGCATCAGATGCCAGTTGTATCAATACATTCTTGAACATTAAATTGATGCGCGTTGAAGTAGAATTCTTTTCTGTGGAATACTCCATCAGATGCCGGTTGTGTATATATATCATGAGCACGCATTTTTCATATGTTGATCTCTTATTACACTAAGCATACATTTGATTTATGACCTACTATTTATGGTTCATAATTATGAGAGTGTTATTTGTTGAGCCTCATCCTTTGGTATTACAATTTATTCTAATCAGATTTCTTTTTACCTCTGAGACCATGACTTTTATTTGAAGAATGTGCATCTTTTATTCCCCTTTTAGTATTTTACCACTTACAGAATCTAATGCATTGCAGGCGCTTTAAATTGGAGAGACAGCTAGCTTCTTCTCAAGTTCCCAAGGAGCAGCAAATCAATTTAATAAAAGATCTGGAGAGGAAGGAAACTGAATACATGCGACTTAAGAGGCACAAAATTTGTGTGGATGACTTTGAGCTGCTCACCATCATTGGGAGAGGTGCTTTTGGAGAGGTCTGCTAACTGAATTTTGACATATACTTTTCCACATGTAGTGTAGCACTTGCTAATACTAATTATACCTATGTTACTGTTGATGGTTGTGCATGTAGTTACTTGCAGTAATTTCCTATGTCCATAAATTCTTAAAGTCTAGGGAAAGCAAGGCGTGTTTTATATATTTCAGATATGGCAAGTATTTGTAGTATTGCAACTGTTGCTTTTGCCTTTAATATCTTACCTCCTAAGATTTTGTGCTCTTTATAATGTATATGACAGGTTCGACTGTGCCGAGAGAAGACCTCTGGCCACATTTATGCAATGAAAAAACTCAAGAAGTCTGATATGGTTGTCAGGGGCCAAGTAAGATAGCTTCCATTTCTGGCTTTTTCGGTTCCTGCTTTGTAGTTTATACTGGCTCCATTGACTGGCTTATGTTTCATCTAGTTACCTGGATGTAAATATTAATTATATGAAAGTGCTTTGCTATCTGTGAGTTCCTTTTCCATTTATTAGTACTGTTTGAACTTCATTTTGTTGATATAATTGTAAAATGATGTGTGAGAGAACCAAGTAACAGAAAACACCAATGCTACAAGCCTACGAGGGTAAATTTGCTGAGCTTGATAGTACTCATTTATATTTTACTATCCAGAGGATTTTTTGAATCATCCATTTAGTTGACATGTTTTTCATTATCTTAATTCAGTTACCAGGAACTTTATTTGAGACCAGTAAACACTTGATTTTGTTTGGATGAACCCCGTGAATGTTGCTATGCCTTATTTTAACTCCTGATCTTGTCATTGTTGTTATATTCTATTATGTTTGAAGAAATCACATATCAAGTGCTGTTCATCATAGTTGTAAAAACTAAAAAATCCCTCTTTAGAAATTTGTCTTGACTAGGCTTCACATCACTCTACTAAAAAGGTTACTAGCTTGATATCTAACCATTCAGGACACACTGTACTATGGAATCTGTTTTTATCAGAATCTCTGATGTTTTTGAAGAGGCAATTTAAGACTTAGCTATTAAAGGTCTTGCTGTCTTGTTTGTGAAGAAAATCCTTTTTATCAGAATTATGCAGATGTTTTTCAAATGACCATGAAACAGTTGTGGTCTATTATTGAGTTAATGGATTTCTTTATTATCCCTGTTAGGTCGAACATGTCAGAGCCGAAAGAAACTTGCTAGCTGAAGTTGCTAGTCACTGCATTGTGAAGCTTTACTATTCTTTCCAAGACGCTGAGTACCTTTACCTTATTATGGAGTACCTCCCTGGTGGTGATATCATGACCCTTCTCATGAGAGAGGATACCTTGACTGAACATGTTGCGCGATTCTATATCGCAGAAACAATTCTTGCTATTGAATCCATCCATAAACATAACTACATCCACAGGTTACATATCTTTGTTTAAATGCATCTAATGTATTGTAGTTCTACCATTTTGCTGATTTATATATTTGGTTTGTTACCATTTGCAGAGATATTAAGCCTGATAACCTGCTTCTAGATAAGAATGGTCACATGAAGTTGTCAGATTTTGGGCTGTGCAAGCCAATCGACTGTTCTAAGCTCTCAACCTTGAATGAAGATGAACCCATGGGCGATGATAACCTAAGGGAATCAATGGATGTTGACAGTTCTCTGTCTGACACAGCAAATGGTAGAAGATGGAGAAGTCAACACGAGCAACTTCAGCACTGGCAGATGAACAGGAGAAAATTGGTATGCATACTGTACAGTTTATATATTTGGCATTGCATCAGTCTTTATAATTTTTCTTTTGCTTGCATAATATCTTGTAGATATCCTTACCAGGATCTAGGAAATAAAATTGATACCATGTATGTACAATGTACAATCTCAGTGTTTCTTAGTAGCTTTTCTTACTTCACATTTATGTTGATGCCCAGGCATTCTCAACTGTTGGGACACCGGACTATATCGCTCCAGAGGTTCTGCTAAAGAAGGGATATGGAATGGAATGCGACTGGTATGCTTTATTGGAATAATGTTTTCGCAGTCAAATTAATGTTGGGACACTTGTATGTGTCTTGCATTTTAATAACTAGTATCTATTGTACTCTATTTTATTCTCAGGTGGTCCCTGGGCGCTATCATGTATGAGATGCTCGTTGGGTATCCACCATTTTATGCTGATGATCCAATAACTACATGCCGAAAGGTTTGTTTTTCTAAGAGCTTATTTTTTCCTCGAATGTAGACATACATAGTTTCTTTTGCTCAGTTTTACCATTTTAACTTACTAATAGTTTGGTGAATTTTCTTTGGCTTAGATTAGGCTCATCATCAAACTAAGCTTAGCTTATGGAATATGGATATTGTCTAATAAGTCTTATTTTAACCTTGCACATCAACTTCTTGAATCGTTAAAAGCTTAAGCTGCTTTTTCTTAGAGAGCTGCACTGATATCTGTTTTCCCATCATTCTAGATTGTGCACTGGAGAAACCATTTGAAGTTTCCTGAGGATGCAAAGTTGTCAAATGAAGCAAGAGATCTCATTTGCCGGTTATTATGTGATGTTGACCACAGGATTGGCAGTGCAGGGGCAGATCAAATAAAGGTAGCATCCCTGTCACAGAAAAGAAATAATTTGACTTACAGTTCTTGTCTTATTTACTGTGTTTTCTTGCTATGTTTACTATTAGGCACATCCTTGGTTCCGAGGAGTTGCATGGGATAAACTTTATGAAATGGAAGCAGCATTTAAGCCTCAAGTAAATGATGAACTGGATACACAGAATTTCATGAAATTTGAGGAAGTAAGTGAAGTGCTTTGCACTCAATTTTTTGCTGCTCCACAATTCTTTAAATTGTAGACTATAGTCAATCTCCAGCTAATCATTTTGGTGAATAAGTTTACTCTTGTTCCTTCTCTGGATTCTTCAAACTGTACACCCTGTCAATCAACAAAAGTATTGCCTTCGGAATATAGCGAGTTATTATTGGTAGTCTGCCGGTACTGTTTGATTGATTTTCTTGCTCCTTATTCCAACTTCTAGGAACACCAATGATTTTCATGTACGAGGTTATGTTTATATCTGTGTTTTTATTCTGAATTTGCATGACTATGGGTTTTGCATTCTGAGTTTGCACTACTTAATTTCTTGTTAGCTTATGAAACGCACTTCTCCAACTTACTCATTACTCTCTGTGGCAGTTGGAAAATCCTCCAGCAAGAACAGGCTCTGGGCCCTCAAGAAAGGTATGCATGTACATTCAGATTCAGAAACTAGTCTGAAAGCAGAAAAAATATCAATGCAGCTCTAATTTTTATCATCTATTTCGTTCCAGCTTGCTAGTGTATCGACAAACTGGTTTCCTGAGTTCTTTTTTTTCCCATTGGATTATGATCTCACTCCCACTATTCATGTTGATACAAGCTGCCATAAGAAAATTAGATGTATTATGTTTTGTACTGTATTATCCATATTCTTATGTGCTGTAGAAGTACAAAGCAGTACTGCTGTACTATTACTGTTACAAGGCATGGTATTACTCTGTTGCCGAACAAAGGTTATATTGTCTGCTATTTAGAACAGCTTTTTGCACTAGTAACTCAAAGTTAAAACCACCTGCCTATCTTATTAGACTTTATGTTCATCTATTAATCTTACATATACACATCTATTTTTTCCGTTGCACTCTCAATCTCTTATATATGTTTTGTGGAACAAATTTACAGATGATGCTAAACTCCAAAGATCTGAGCTTTGTGGGTTATACATACAAAAATTTTGATGCCGTGAAAGCAATAAAAATTTCAGGTTTGTCCCCTTATGACATTGTTACCCTATCAAGGAGTTCTGTGTGTTTAATTGCCGAAGCAATCATTTTAGGGAGCTTAATCGTTCCACACTTCCACTGAATTACCAGTGTTTACATGCTAGGTGTCCATGGCATGTAGATGGACATTATATATACTAATGTTACTTCTGAAAGACTGAAACTATAAATGCATGCAGATCTGCAAAGGAATTCATCTCTAACAAGGCCCTCCATTGGTTCAATATTCGGTAACATACTTTTTGCCAGTGACATGTAACCTTTATTGTGATCACTCCACTGTCTACTCTTATCTTACTGGGATATTACCAATCTCAGGTCCACCAGGCATGGATTCTCCAATGGAACCAAACGGCAGGGACACACATATGCACACCGTTTCATCTGGTGATCCAATGATTCCCTAACCGTCAGTGTTGTTTGGCCTCTGCAAAGTTCCAAACTAAATCAGCACACGAAACGCCTGGATGATGTGGTTCCATCTGGACAACCTGCTCATTTTTAGCCAGGTTTCTGCATTTTTAACCGTGGGTGGGCGTTTTGTAGAAATCCAGCAAAGTTTCTAGTTGTAAAATAGCATGGCAAGGACTTTAACAAAGGTCCCATGTGCTAAGGGCTCGTCGGACATATGGGGGGCAGGTTTTTGGAGAAATTGCACCTTGCGGCTGGCTGCCCAGGTTGGCGGAGCAAATTGCGGCCTTCTCTTGTGGCAGTTCCCGGTCTGCTAACATTGGATCACGGAAAGGAAATAAGATGGTGTTCTTGCGGCAGGAATTACATGGCTGAGCTGTTGTTGTTCGTGATGGTGTTTGATATGTATCAGGAATTTTTCCCATTTCTGAAGTAGGAATTCTCGTAGCAGAGCTGTTGTAGCTATTTATAAGAAAACATCTTTTTACAGCATCTTTGGCTCTTGATCTGTGACCCACCCTTTTAGGAACTCTGAACTCTGTGCGGTCTATCATTCACCTGCTATTTCTCGTTGATTTATGGAACCTGACATGTTTTTGGTGAAGATTCAAGTTGTGAATTTTGTGCTGCATTTCTGACTCTGACTACATTTCTGAGAAATTTGGATTTTACCACTCTCAAGTCTCAACATGGGCATCTATCCACACAGGTGCCATCATAGATTTGCCGTTTTTATTGATTGGTTCATCAGTATCTCCTGATCAGCAGTCCAGCAGACGAGAAGAAAATGGAGACAGGCCGCAGGCAGCCATGAACGCCGCCTCCCTGCATCCACCTTCCCATGGCGGCGCCGGCGCTGATCTCGCGGGCGCACCGATACCGAGCTGGGCCCTCCTCGACCTCCACGCCTACTTCTCCGACCGCCGCAACTCCACCACCGCAGCCTGCCTGACCAGGGACAACAAGGAGATCCAGGTCACCATCTTCCCCGCGCACCCGCCGCGCGTCTCCTACTTCTGCGTCCACTGCCGCGGCGAGGAGCCCAGCGGCTTCGCCAGGGAGCCCAAGATCATCGCCGCCGACGCCAACGTCCTCCTCCTCCGCATCTCCATCGGCAGCCGCAACGCAATGCTGTGCCCCAGCCTGCACGAGTACTACGTCTACAAGGCCTCCGGCGGCGCCGATGGGGCGCCGCCGTCGCTCCACCTGCTCCCGCACCCGAGCCTCTACTTCTTCTACGACGAGCAGGCCGCCCTGCTCAGCCGCGGCGCCGAGTTCACCGTCGTCGCCCTCCGTGACGACGTATCTGCATTCCACCGTGGCTCATCCGAGAGGAACGTCTGGACCACCAAGGCCGTCTTCGTGCCACCGGAGCGGCAGCAGGGAAGCAGCGGCGAAGAGGGCTTCCGGTTCCGGCACGAGACCTCCGATGTGGTCACCATTGGAGGAGAGCCTGGCACCGTGGCTTTCGTCGACATGTGGCGTGGCATCCTGCTCTTCGACGTGCTCCACGGTGACCCTACGCTTCGATACATCAGGATGCCGCCGCAGCTCATCAGCCCCTGCACCGGCTATTCCAGTCCAGTGCACACTCGAGACAGTGCTGTCGTCAATGGCCACTTCAAGGTCGTCGAGTTCCTGGACAAAATCATGACAGTCACAGGATCACATAGCGGCTACATCAATGATGGTTGGGTAGCTGCAACATGGAGCAAGGAGGTTTTTTCTCCTCACGAGGGTTCCTGGTGTCCAGGACACAAGCTTGAATCTCGTGACATCCATGTCGAACGTAATCTGCTGCTATTTGAGTTGCTTCCAAAGGTGCCGGATGATGAAGGGAAACCCTCAGATGATGTTGGAGAGACTCTATACAGGCCACCCGACACTCAGCTTGCACGATGGTGACATTTTTTACTTAATGACCAAGGTTGAGCTCCGGGACAACAAGGCATGGGTAATTGCTGTTGACATGAGCGATGGGACACTGCGAGGAGTTGCCGAGTTTGGTGCAGAAAGAGCTCTCGACGTTAGCTTGACCTACACCCAGAGTAGGATCTCTGAGCACCTGATCATGGCACCAGGTAATTATACTTTGCAATGTACACCAATCTTCTCTTACATTTGGTTTTTAGGCTGAAATCTTTTGCTACTTGGGTGTACTTTCAAAAGCAACGAGGTGATTGGCAAGAGGCACTTGGAGGGTGTGACATATGGGTTGGGCCTCATATATGATCAAATATTAAGAACGGTAAAACATTATTTACCCAGTACAGTAGCAACTAGCAAGCAGGAATGATTACTACCTTCCTGGATTAGTTGGAGCTTTATGTACACCATGAAATTGCTGTTTCTGTGGCGCTAGATGAGGATGCCAAATGTCTGAGGTTTAGTAGACATTCAACGCAGCTCACTACGTAACATTTCAGTAATCTGGTAGAGCCTTGATGAAAGCAAATAAGTCTTGAAATGTAGAATTGTTGGCAAGCGTAGGGAATTCATCTGAAGGAAATATCTTTAAAATGGATGGTCGAAATGAAAACAGCGATGTGGTTTCTGCTTTGACAAAAAAGCTACTCACTTTGGTGCTGCTGCACGCAGTATAAAACTTGAAATGGTCTTTAGAATCTCTACCATTATTGTTATTGGGCTGAATTTGTAGAACATTTGTTTTAAGCAGTAGTAAAAACAAACTAAATAAGTGTTCCTTTGCTGGCGCAGCAGGTCCAAACTCCAAAGGGCGAGCTGAAACGACCAGGGACGCCATTGCTGGGATCTTATAGCAAGAAACTTCTAAGAATCCCCATGGATATGGCGAGCGTGGGAGCTGAAGATGAGGATGATACGAACTTAGAACAATTAGCGGTTTAGGTGCACGTCTCATTTTGATGGTTAGATTCCTGTCTTGCTTGTTGGTGCTTTGTTTATACATAGGTTAAATTATGATGCAGTTCCCAGCAAGGATCATAAACAGACTGCACGATAAACTCCAGTCAGAGAGATCTGCAATCCAGCAAGGGATGGGTAGTGTCATAATTGAACCAGACGCGCTCATCGTCGTCAACAACAACAATAACAACGTCTTTCAGTCCCAAACAAGTTAGAGTAGGATAGAGTTGAAACCCAACAAAAGTCACAAATCAACAAGAGTCACAAATCAGGATTCTCCGGCCTGGCCCTGACCTTGGACTTGGCCCTATTGGCCTCAAGGCCAATTTGTGAGGGCACACGAGCGACACTCAGCACAAATCTTTTTGGGGCAAAATGAGATAGTTTATTGGTGGAAGGGGGAGGGAATCCTTACGTTTTGATGAACTTGACGAAGTTCTCCTTTAGCCTGGCGTCCACGCAGCCGGTGACCATATTCCTCCACGAACGGTGGGGAGGCGGTGACCCCGAGCTCTGAGAAGATTGGGCCACGGAGGGTCCTGAAGCCAGTGCTCTTCACCCACTGGATTGCAAGGAGAGTGAAGCTGCAGCACCCTTGTCGGGCGGCGCCGACTCCTCCTCCGTCGGCACCTGCTTCTCCTCCCCCTCCTCCTCTGCAACCGCCTTGACCTCCCCCACCTCCATCTCAACCACCTTGACCTCCTCCTCCTTCTTCATGTCAACCAGCATGGCATCCTCCTCGGCAGCGCTAGAAGACGAGGCGGGTTCGTGTCGGGATACGAGGTAGGCTACACTAGCGCAAAGCAAAATTTTCTACCGCGTATAACCAGGAAGAACTGCCGTATAAGGATCACGGGATTACCACTCGACGCACTACTGGTGCGGAAGATGTAGATATGCGTCGGTGCAGTGAAGACGATCACGTAGTCGTACGTAGTCGATCACGTGCAGCAGCTCCTCAGCAGCTCGTCCACGTGCACAGCAAGATCGCCTCCGGTACCGCGGCTCGTCGTCGGCTCGTCGTGGCTCGTCGGCGGCTCGTCGGCGGCTCGTCCAAGTGCTGCAGGTGCAACACCTCCAAGGTATCCACACGTGCAGGGAGGAAGCGTCGCAAGCCGGATTGCTAGATCCGCGAGTTGCAACAGGCGAGGGCGTGGGAGGCGCGGCAAGTGTGTTCAGCCAAAAGGTGTAAACCCTAGGGCGCCCCCACCCCTCTATTTATAGAGGTTCCTGATGGGCCTCTGGATCCGAGGCCCATTAGTACTCCCAAACCTAATCCAACTCGGATCAGATCCGAATTTGGCTTCCAGCCCCTTAAGTGTGTGACCCTATGGGTTCGGATACGTATAGACATGGCCCGAGTACTCCTACTCGGCCCAATAGTCGGTAGCGGCCTCTAGCAAGACGTGCCAACTCCTATACGCATACGAAGATCATATCAGACGAACCATCACAACATAATATACATGCTATTCCCTTTGCCTCACGATATTTGGTCTAGCTTCAAGCCGACCGCTCTTTCTCGATCCTGTGATTTGGAATCCCTTTGTAGGTTAACTCTTAACCGTACATAGCATGGCCATGCATTTTCGGATCCGATCACTCGAGGGGCCCAGAGATATCACTCTCAATCAGAGAGGGGCAATTCCCATCTTGATTGACCATGTCTCATAGCATGCTTCTTGACAAACCCGAAAGCTACCTTTATAACTACCCTGTTACGGCGTAGCGTTTGATAGCCCCTAAGTAGGTCGATCCACATCTAGAATACATGCGACAATCTCAGGTCTAAGGACAAAGCGTATATGTTGTTTAAAGAGAGAACTACTTCTCGTGTTGGGTCAGTCCTAACACATGTCTCCACATGTGTCCACATTATTAGTTCAACATCTCCATGTTCATGACTTGTGAAACATAGTCATCAACTAATACATGTGCTAGTCTAATATTCATGTGTGTCCTCACATGAACTCCGACTAGGGACAACTTTAGAATAACCATACAAGTAAAGAGTTTCACATACAATTCACATAATTGCAAATCAATTGAAGTAGCCTTTAATGGATATTCAATGAACACAATATACAAATCATGGATACAAATGGAATATCATCATCTCTATGATTGCCTCTAGGGCATACCTCCAACAGTCTCCCACTTGCACTAGAGTCAATCTAGAAGGTACCTAATACCCATAGCTCTTACATGCGCATCATGCTTAGCCTGCAGGAGTGGTTTTGTCAACGGATCAGAAATGTTCAGATCCGTGTGTATTTTGCATATCTTGATCTCACCCCGGTTAACGAAGTCTCGAATGAGATGAAATCGCCGCATTACGTGTTTGTTCTTCTGGTGGTTCCTTGGCTCCTTTGCTTGCGCAATTGCCCCATTGTTATCACAGTAGAGATTCAATGGGCTGGACGCATTCGGGAACACACCAAGCTCAATGAGGAAATTTCTTATCCAAACACCTTCCTTCGCGGCTTCCGAAGCCGCGATGTACTCGGCTTCTGTCGTAGAATCGGCCACCGTCTCCTGCTTGGAACTCTTCCAACTAACAGCACCACCATTCAGCGTGAACACAAATCCTAATTGTGACTTTGAATCATCTCTGTCGGTTTGGAAACTAGCATCGGTGTAACCTATTACAACGAGCTCCTCCTGACCTCCATAGACGAGGAACATATCTTTAGTCCTTCTCAAGTACTTAAGAATGTTTTTCACCGCTGTCCAGTTACCACCTGGATCAGATTGGTGTCTGCTTGTCATACTTAGCGCATATGAAACATCTGGGCGAGTACTTATCATTGCATACATGATAGATCCAATAGCCGAGGCATATGGTACTCTACTCATGCGATCCCGCTCATCAGCAGTCGAAGGACACTGAGTCTTGCTGAGATGTATGCCATGTGACATAGGCAAGAACCCTTTCTTTGCCTCTTCCATGCTGAACCGCTTCAACACTTTGTCAATGTAAGTATCTTGGCTTAAACCTATAAGCCTTCTCGATCTATCTCTATAGATCTTAATACCCAGAATATATGCCGCTTCCCCTAAGTCCTTCATCGAAAAACTATTTTTCAGTGAAGTCTTTACGGACTCAAGCATAGGAATGTTATTTCCAATCAGTAATATGTCATCCACATATAAGATTAGAAATACTACAGAGCTCCCACTAACCTTCTTGTAAACACAAGACTCTTCTTCGTTCTTGGTGAAGTCAAACCCTTTGACCACTTCATCAAAACGAATGTTCCAACTCCTAGATGCTTGCTTCAATCCATAGATGGATCTCTGAAGCTTGCATACCTTTCCAGCATTTTTCGGATCGACAAAACCCTCGGGCTGTATCATATACACGTCCTCAGCTAGGTTTCCATTCAGGAAAGCTGTCTTGACATCCATCTGCCATATCTCATAATCGAAATGTGCAGCTATAGCTAGAATAATCCGAATGGACTTAAGCATCACTACGGGCGAGAAGGTCTCGTCGTAGTCAACTCCTTGAACTTGTCGAAAACCTTTTGCGACAAGTCGTGCTTTATAGATGTGAACATTTCCATCCATGTCCTTTTTCTTCTTATAGATCCACTTGCACTCTATGGCTTTAACACTATCAGGCGGGTCAACCAAGTTCCAAACTTGATTGTCTCCCATGGACTCTATTTCGGATTGCATGGCACTCTACCATTTTTCGGAGTCTGGGTCCATCATTGCTTCTGCATATGTCGCAGGCTCATCATTGTCCAACAATAATATTTCTCGCATTTCGCGGAGCCTTGCTGACCTTCGTGGTTGTGGCGGTGCTTCTCTTGCCATGGGTATCTCAACTTGTTCTGCTACATTAGCATCACTCATTGATTCTTGCCCGATTGGCTCATCTTGAACTTCTTCAAGATGCACTGTCTTTCCACTCTTTTCTCCTTTGAGAAACTCTTTCTCTAGGAAAACCCCGTTCCGAGCGACAAACACTTTGCCTTCTGATCGGTTGTAGAAATAATATCCCAAAGTTTCCTTTGGATATCCCACGAAAATGCACTTATCCGACTTGGGTGTGATCTTGTCCGACTGAAGTCGCTTGACAAACACTTCACATCCCCAAATCTTTAGAAAAGACAGACTAGGAACCTTTCCAGTCCATATCTCATATGGTGTCTTAACTACGGATTTAGATGGTACCCTATTTAGTGTGAAAGCTGCTGTTTCTAGAGCGTATCCCCAAAATGACAACGGTAGGTCCGACTGGCTCATCATTGATCGAACCATGTCTAACAAAGTTCGATTACGTCGCTCGGACACACCATTTCTTTGAGGTGTTCCAGGCGGCGTAAGTTGTGGAACAATTCCGCAACTTTTTAGATGATTGCTAAACTCGTGGCTCAAATACTCGCCTCCACGATCAGATCGTAAGGCCTTAATTTTCTTGCCACGCTGATTTTCAACTTCATTCTGAAATTCCTTGAACTTTTCAAAGGTTTCAGACTTGTGCCTCATCAAGTAGACATAGCCATATCTACTAAAATCATCAGTGAAAGTTATGAAGTATTGGAATCCTCCTCTAGCCGTCGTGCTCATTGGTCCGCATACATCACTATGTACGAGTTCCAACAAGTCTACTGCTCTCTCAGGAAATCCTGTGAAAGGCGTCTTGGTCATCTTGCCTAGCAAGCAAGCCTCGCATGTCTCGTATGATTCAAAATCAAACGAAGTTAGAAGTCCATCAGAATGGAGCTTCTTCATGCGCTTTTCACTTATATGACCCAAACGACAATGCCACAAGTAGGTAGGACTCAAATCATTAGGCCGAGGCCTTTTAGCACTTACATTACAGACAGGTGAACCATCAAGATTTAAAACAAACAATCCATTCACAATGGGTGCAAAAGCCATAAACATATTATTCTTAGAGATCACACAACCATTGTTTTCACTCGCAAATGAATAAACATCCTTCATCAAACATGAAGGAGATAAAATGTTTCGACTTAAACTAGGAACAAAATAACAATTATTCAACTCCATAATAAATCCTGACGGGAGGTGGAGTTGCATCGTCCCGACGGTCAAAGCAGCAACTCTTGCATTATTGCCCACGCGGAAATCAACTTCTCCTCTTTCCACGCTTCTACTTCTTATCATTCCCTGCATCGAATTGCAAATATGAGCAACCGATCCGGTATCAAATACCCAAGAATTAATAACTGTATCAGCGAGAAATATGTTGTCTATAACATAAACAACAAGCGTACCTGAGGTAGAAGTACTCTTACTTCCGCCGTTCTTCAACGAAGCTAGGTACTGCTTGCAGTTTCTCTTCCAGTGACCAAGTTCATGACAGTAAAAGCACTCTTTGTCTGGAGCAGGTCCAGGTCCAGCTTTAACCTTGGGCGGTGGGTTTGGCTTGGACGTTCCAGCCTTGCCCTTCTTCTTCCAAGAATTGCCCTCCTTCTTAAAGCTGGGCTTGTTCTGTATCGCCATCACATGGCTGGTACTAGCGCTTTTCTTAATGTCAGCCTCTGCTGTCTTGAGCATACCACACAGCTCATTCAGACCCTTCTCCGTCCCATGCATATGGTAGTTCGAGATGAAGTTCCCATAGCTAGGAGGAAGAGACGAAAGAATGAAATCAGTGGCCAACTCTTGGCCCAGTGGGAAGCCTAGCTTCTCCAACCGTTGAGTGTAACCAACCATCTTGATTACGTGTGGTCCTACTGCTGCGCCTTCTGCTAGCTTGCTCTCAACAAAGGCCTTAGACACATTGAACCTTTCAGTCCTGGCCTGTGTTTGGAACATGTCTCTAAGCGCCACGATCATATCGTGCGCCTCATGGTTTGTTTCGAACTGCATTTGCAGCTCGGGTTCCATGCAAGCAAGCATAAGGCAGCTTACTTCGAGGTTAGCATCACATGCTTTCTTGTAAGCATTCTTAGCAGCAGCGGGTGCATCCTCAGCAGGTTCTTCTGGTAGTGGGTTGTCTAGAACATCTTCCTTTTTCTCAGCCCTGAGAACAATTCTCAGGTTACGGATCCAATCCGAGTAGTTTGTTCCATTCAACTTGTCCTTCTCAAGGACCGAACGCAAAGCAAACGATGTGGTGGTGTTGCTAGGTGCCATTTAATCTACAACAAAAGTAATGCAAAATACACTAAGACAAACGTATCCATGATAGAGCAAATTACATTAAACTATTTTAACATAATCTACTCCCACTAAAATCAATATCCCTCTATTGAAACTTAGTGATTCAGGATCCACAACTAACAAGTCCACTAGTGAGCTTTAGCATCACCGCTAGCAAACGAGGTAGATCGGTAAGCAACTTTTGCTAATCATATCACATATGACTCCTGTTGTTGGGTGACATCTCTATGTCTCGGCGCCCAACCTTTATGCCCCAAGGTCCTTAACCATTAAGATGACCTTGTTAAGCAAACCAACCCTTATGCGTGTAAGTGTCCGACACAAACCCGTCTAGTCAAGGAAAACTAGTGGCACCCTAATTTCATAGACCCACCACTAATTGTACAAGACATGGGACGGTGCAAGTTTTAGTTGGGAGGGCATACTAACTTAAACTTTGTGAGGGATCGTTCTACTTCTAACATCACAGCATGCAGAAAGTAAAACATAAACAGAATAGCATTCGCACAGTTGTGACACAGTATGGCCCGTTTTTTCTTATGGTGATCTCCATCTCCATAGAACCTGTTCACCATGGTGATCTTCATCTCCATGTTCCATGTGCGCCATCCTCCTGGTGATGAGTCCTCCAAGAACTAGAGCATGCTATTACGCCTAATAGCTAGTAAAGAATCTAGTAATGAAGATTACATAGTTGCTTGGATCATCACAGATTGGTACGCAGACCATTAATTACAATAAAGTGACAACACATATGGCTCCTGCCGTGTTGCCGTACGCGCGACACGCAGGTCACGAATTAGTTACACACATGCATCACATACACAAGGGGCCATACTGATCACAAGATACATGCATACATCCTGCAAAATAGAGTTAGGCGTCCTAACGTTTCAAACTTCGGAGGCCCGAAACTCCATCTTCCAAGCCGAATTTGGCAAATCTAATTTCGCCGAAAACGGCAAAACGGTTGAAATTCATGTGTAACTTTTTCTGTAGATCAATTTTCGTATAGAAATCGCCTCGATCCGAGATCGTACCGAAAAGTTACGGCTGATTTACCGAAGCATACGCATACGGCAAAATCCCGACCCCGGCAGTAGATCCTATCTACTATTGCACATCTAATGCGCCTGGCGTATGACCCTGGATCTCAATTTGACCAATCATATTGATCTTCCCTCACTGCAACTGGGTTTACGTGTATCACTTAACTCCGATGGCGGAAACCGACCGGTAGGAGTATGTCGTTACACTACCATTGCAGCAAGGGCACGAAATCAGGACATAGATCAAACAGAGAACCCGCATATCTCCATATGCACACATCCCGAATCCAAAACTAAGCAGCTACGGCTCTTGATACCACTGTCGGGATACGAGGTAGGCTACACTAGCGCAAAGCAAAATTTTCTACCGCGTATAACCAGGAAGAACTGCCGTATAAGGATCACGGGATTACCACTCGACGCACTACTGGTGCGGAAGATGTAGATATGCGTCGGTGCAGTGAAGACGATCACGTAGTCGTACGTAGTCGATCACGTGCAGCAGGGAAGCAGCGGCGAAGAGGGCTTCCGGTTCCGGCACGAGACCTCCGATGTGGTCACCATTGGAGGAGAGCCTGGCACCGTGGCTTTCGTCGACATGTGGCGTGGCATCCTGCTCTTCGACGTGCTCCACGGTGACCCTACGCTTCGATACATCAGGATGCCGCCGCAGCTCATCAGCCCCTGCACCGGCTATTCCAGTCCAGTGCACACTCGAGACAGTGCTGTCGTCAATGGCCACTTCAAGGTCGTCGAGTTCCTGGACAAAATCATGACAGTCACAGGATCACATAGCGGCTACATCAATGATGGTTGGGTAGCTGCAACATGGAGCAAGGAGGTTTTTTCTCCTCACGAGGGTTCCTGGTGTCCAGGACACAAGCTTGAATCTCGTGACATCCATGTCGAACGTAATCTGCTGCTATTTGAGTTGCTTCCAAAGGTGCCGGATGATGAAGGGAAACCCTCAGATGATGTTGGAGAGACTCTATACAGGCCACCCGACACTCAGCTTGCACGATGGTGACATTTTTTACTTAATGACCAAGGTTGAGCTCCGGGACAACAAGGCATGGGTAATTGCTGTTGACATGAGCGATGGGACACTGCGAGGAGTTGCCGAGTTTGGTGCAGAAAGAGCTCTCGACGTTAGCTTGACCTACACCCAGAGTAGGATCTCTGAGCACCTGATCATGGCACCAGGTAATTATACTTTGCAATGTACACCAATCTTCTCTTACATTTGGTTTTTAGGCTGAAATCTTTTGCTACTTGGGTGTACTTTCAAAAGCAACGAGGTGATTGGCAAGAGGCACTTGGAGGGTGTGACATATGGGTTGGGCCTCATATATGATCAAATATTAAGAACGGTAAAACATTATTTACCCAGTACAGTAGCAACTAGCAAGCAGGAATGATTACTACCTTCCTGGATTAGTTGGAGCTTTATGTACACCATGAAATTGCTGTTTCTGTGGCGCTAGATGAGGATGCCAAATGTCTGAGGTTTAGTAGACATTCAACGCAGCTCACTACGTAACATTTCAGTAATCTGGTAGAGCCTTGATGAAAGCAAATAAGTCTTGAAATGTAGAATTGTTGGCAAGCGTAGGGAATTCATCTGAAGGAAATATCTTTAAAATGGATGGTCGAAATGAAAACAGCGATGTGGTTTCTGCTTTGACAAAAAAGCTACTCACTTTGGTGCTGCTGCACGCAGTATAAAACTTGAAATGGTCTTTAGAATCTCTACCATTATTGTTATTGGGCTGAATTTGTAGAACATTTGTTTTAAGCAGTAGTAAAAACAAACTAAATAAGTGTTCCTTTGCTGGCGCAGCAGGTCCAAACTCCAAAGGGCGAGCTGAAACGACCAGGGACGCCATTGCTGGGATCTTATAGCAAGAAACTTCTAAGAATCCCCATGGATATGGCGAGCGTGGGAGCTGAAGATGAGGATGATACGAACTTAGAACAATTAGCGGTTTAGGTGCACGTCTCATTTTGATGGTTAGATTCCTGTCTTGCTTGTTGGTGCTTTGTTTATACATAGGTTAAATTATGATGCAGTTCCCAGCAAGGATCATAAACAGACTGCACGATAAACTCCAGTCAGAGAGATCTGCAATCCAGCAAGGGATGGGTAGTGTCATAATTGAACCAGACGCGCTCATCGTCGTCAACAACAACAATAACAACGTCTTTCAGTCCCAAACAAGTTAGAGTAGGATAGAGTTGAAACCCAACAAAAGTCACAAATCAACAAGAGTCACAAATCAGGATTCTCCGGCCTGGCCCTGACCTTGGACTTGGCCCTATTGGCCTCAAGGCCAATTTGTGAGGGCACACGAGCGACACTCAGCACAAATCTTTTTGGGGCAAAATGAGATAGTTTATTGGTGGAAGGGGGAGGGAATCCTTACGTTTTGATGAACTTGACGAAGTTCTCCTTTAGCCTGGCGTCCACGCAGCCGGTGACCATATTCCTCCACGAACGGTGGGGAGGCGGTGACCCCGAGCTCTGAGAAGATTGGGCCACGGAGGGTCCTGAAGCCAGTGCTCTTCACCCACTGGATTGCAAGGAGAGTGAAGCTGCAGCACCCTTGTCGGGCGGCGCCGACTCCTCCTCCGTCGGCACCTGCTTCTCCTCCCCCTCCTCCTCTGCAACCGCCTTGACCTCCCCCACCTCCATCTCAACCACCTTGACCTCCTCCTCCTTCTTCATGTCAACCAGCATGGCATCCTCCTCGGCAGCGCTAGAAGACGAGGCGGGTTCGTGTCGGGATACGAGGTAGGCTACACTAGCGCAAAGCAAAATTTTCTACCGCGTATAACCAGGAAGAACTGCCGTATAAGGATCACGGGATTACCACTCGACGCACTACTGGTGCGGAAGATGTAGATATGCGTCGGTGCAGTGAAGACGATCACGTAGTCGTACGTAGTCGATCACGTGCAGCAGCTCCTCAGCAGCTCGTCCACGTGCACAGCAAGATCGCCTCCGGTACCGCGGCTCGTCGTCGGCTCGTCGTGGCTCGTCGGCGGCTCGTCGGCGGCTCGTCCAAGTGCTGCAGGTGCAACACCTCCAAGGTATCCACACGTGCAGGGAGGAAGCGTCGCAAGCCGGATTGCTAGATCCGCGAGTTGCAACAGGCGAGGGCGTGGGAGGCGCGGCAAGTGTGTTCAGCCAAAAGGTGTAAACCCTAGGGCGCCCCCACCCCTCTATTTATAGAGGTTCCTGATGGGCCTCTGGATCCGAGGCCCATTAGTACTCCCAAACCTAATCCAACTCGGATCAGATCCGAATTTGGCTTCCAGCCCCTTAAGTGTGTGACCCTATGGGTTCGGATACGTATAGACATGGCCCGAGTACTCCTACTCGGCCCAATAGTCGGTAGCGGCCTCTAGCAAGACGTGCCAACTCCTATACGCATACGAAGATCATATCAGACGAACCATCACAACATAATATACATGCTATTCCCTTTGCCTCACGATATTTGGTCTAGCTTCAAGCCGACCGCTCTTTCTCGATCCTGTGATTTGGAATCCCTTTGTAGGTTAACTCTTAACCGTACGTAGCATGGCCATGCATTTTCGGATCCGATCACTCGAGGGGCCCAGAGATATCACTCTCAATCAGAGAGGGGCAAATCCCATCTTGATTGACCATGTCTCATAGCATGCTTCTTGACAAACCCGAAAGCTACCTTTATAACTACCCTGTTACGGCGTAGCGTTTGATAGCCCCTAAGTAGGTCGATCCACATCTAGAATAAATGCGACAATCTCAGGTCTAAGGACAAAGCGTATATGTTGTTTAAAGAGAGAACTACTTCTCGTGTTGGGTCAGTCCTAACACATGTCTCCACATGTGTCCACATTATTAGTTCAACATCTCCATGTTCATGACTTGTGAAACATAATCATCAACTAATACATGTGCTAGTCTAATATTCATGTGTGTCCTCACATGAACTCCGACTAGGGACAACTTTAGAATAACCATACAAGTAAAGAGTTTCACATACAATTCACATAATTGCAAATCAATTGAAGTAGCCTTTAATGGATATTCAATGAACACAATATACAAATCATGGATACAAATGGAATATCATCATCTCTATGATTGCCTCTAGAGCATACCTCCAACAGTTCGGCACCGCCAGCCCCCGGAGTGCCCGCACTTGTGCCCCCACGCCTCCTCCTCCTCCTGCTGCTCCTCCTAGTCATCTCGGCGGTGGAGGGTGACGGCGAGTCGGCGGCGGTGGATGGGGGCGGCGGGTCGGCGGCGGAGGGTTTTGGAGGTGGGGTTTTGGGTCTTGGGATCTTCCACTTTTCCTTTTGGCCTTGGCGAAACTGTTCTGATTACTCCTCCTTTTCTTTTACCATCCCAAGCTCAACTCAGTTACCACGCTGCATCAGGCACAAAAGGGTCCTCTACATTTTTTTTCTTGTGTTCTGATTACTAGCCTTTCGCATTTCTTTTGGGAAAGCTAAATCATACCCGCACATTTCTTTTACCATCTCGACTGTGTTTTTGCTGTCTTACAAATTTGATTCAATGGTCTTGTATCTTGCTTTGCTTCGATTGTTTTGTTTCATAATATGTGGAATGCGTGCTTGATTTTTAGGAGACGTTGCAGGCTTACAGCCTTGCAGGGTCATGGGAACGGAGATGCTCGTTGTGTTGAGTAGATAGGAATAGCGAGTGCTCTCTCCATTCCAAATTATTATTCGATGTTAATTTTTATTTATGATGTTTGACCATCCATCTTATTTAAAAAATTATATACATTATTTTGCTTAGCATTTATTTTATGGTTATTTACGCATGGCTTGCGACGATCGAGAACATCAGGCTGAGGCTCGCGAAAAGGTAAGGGAGACGAACGCCGGGACCCGCTGTACAGGGCCGCGCCGTGCTTGCTCAGTTGGCTTGCTGCTGGGGCCTGGGAGCAGGCGGACGCGGGCGGGCATGCGGCGATCGAAGAGGCAGACGGTCTCGACGCTCTTGGGCACGCAGCGATCGAAGAGGCAGACTGTTCGACCATGGTCTTGGCTCGTTAGGAACTGTCACCAAGCACATTTTAGCTCGCGAGCGCACACAGCGCCTGGCCCAAAAGAAACGTTGCGTCTCGGGCTCTTGGCCTGGCGCCTTTGGGATCGAGTGTACGTCCAGGCAGCGTTTTGGCGTGAAAGGCCCCACCTAGACCTTTGGGATTCGAATTCAAACCGATGGTCACCTCGGTCCGACATTTCCACGCTAGCGACAGGTGCCGGCGAGAACGAGGCGCGGTGCCTCCAGCCACGGAGCGGGGAGCATCACGCACGCACATGAGCAGCGGAGCCGATGGCCACGAACATCGCCCTCTTCTGCACCCACGCCACCGCTGGCCACGATGGAGAACATGGACAGGCCGAGGCAGACGAAAGCCAGGAGGGCGCTGTGGTCCCCGGCGGTGCCGGGCTTGTTGGGGAGGTTGAAGAACATCATGAGCGACGCCGACGCCACGAAGACGGAGGTGTGGACGCTCTTCTCCGTGCGCCTCGACTCCGTGCGCCTCGACTTGTATATATGTTCTCTGAATCAAAGAGCTTCGACGCCCAGGAGTAGAAATCGACGCCGCATCGCCGCTGCGGTCGCACGTGAAACAGGGCCCCCAATTGCTTGCCTCGATGCCGTGGTGATCGACGGCGACAGCAGTGGCGGCGGAGGCATGGTTCAGCGGCTAGCGCATTAACACGCGACAAGATCGCGCGACCACGTCGTCTTCTTCGTCTCCGGCAACGTTGCCAGCGGCCGCCCTCGCCCCCGCCGCCTCACCCCACTGCCCCTTCCCCTTCCTCCATCGGCGGCGCGCCACCGCAACGTCCACCCGCTGCCATGTCGCGGCCGCCGCCCCAAATGCTCCTGTGCTTCTTCTCCGGCGGCGCCGGCTTCGTGGAAGCGCGGGGGAGAAAGTCGCACGTGGCGCGGCCGCGAGATAAAGCGTGTTAGATTTCGACGGGGCGTCAGGTGGATAGCTTGACACCTTTGGCGGCATGCACAAGCACCTCTCGGTGTTGTTGGCTAATCGGATAATTTGGATGGACTAGGCAAGCCCGTGCATTGCATTGCTACGGGCAAAATAAATCCTTTCTATAAGCACCAACTTTCAAGTAAAAAATATTTGTAATTACATATAGCAATAAAAGCATACACTTTGCATTAGGCAAAAGCATAAAAGGAGCTGGACGATCCAGGTGCCTATAGCCCCTCATTTTTCCCACAGCTGGACCAAACGGCGCAACCGCATTGTCTTCTCCTCATCCTCAACTTTCGACCTTGTTGCCACACCAGCCACTAGTTTGGTTCCACATGAGTTTTGCTAATGCGAGAAAAATTATGTCCAGACTAGCACGAAACAGAATACCAAAAAAAAATGAAGGACCCAAAAATCACAGTCTAGCGTCCTAGGGCTCAACTACAAAACAAATGAAATTATTTTGCTATTTATCTGAGGAGACAACGTACATTTATTGCCCCAATCCTATGCTTATGTAGACCAAGGTTCCTGCTGTAGATTGTGCAATGAACACGTCCATACCACGCTTGACAAAAAGCCTGACGGAAAATGCACCTTCACCAAGGCTTACACTGACATATAACCCTAAAGGGAAAAACCTACCGATCAGTAGGAGACAAACCAAAAAATTGAACCTCTCATTACCCAAAAAATTAAAGTCAATTGGCACAAGGCTAGGAAAATGAATAGGATTTGAAACTTCTTAGTTTGTTATTGCGAAGCAAATGCAGCACAACCAGAAAAATCAAAGGGAAGCACTTGAATGATCATGGTGGCATCTATGTAAGCACATTAGGGAGAGGTCGAAGGGCTTGAAACTTATTAGTTTGTTCTTTTTCCCATGAAGAGGCATCCTATAGAGATACATAAATATTTTTTTTTACTTAAGGGATATAGCTAAATGGCTCATGACATCAATTACTTTGATTCACTAAACTTTCACGGAATAAGATCCAGCGTATCCGATCAATTGGCACAAGATAGATAAACTGAACGATCAAAATCTGCAAGCACAAAAGGTAGCGTGCCAAGGAAACGCCTAAAGTAGGTTAGCTCACGCATTCGGTAACGTACTCCTCCGTTCGTTTTTATTTGACGCTCCAGTTCAAATTAGAATGACCACAAATATATGACGTTTTAGTTCAAGTGTTAACGTATTTTCCATATTTACCCCAGCGTCTTCCTCGCAACCTCCGATACCCCGCGCGTCGTCCTTGCTCCCGCGTCGCCGCCGCCGTCCACGCGACCACGCCTCCCGCGTGCTGCCCCCGACCTCCGCATCTTGCAGCTCAAGGTGACCGCATCCCCGTGTGAGGCAGCATCCTCCGCACCTGCGCTGCCCGGATTAGATTGGGACCTGCCCAGATCCTTCAAAACTTGCCTGATGATGGCGCTCCGTGATCTGCTATGATCCATTGGTCCGGCGTCAGGGGATAAGTGCCCAACGAGCTGTCGAGGACAGACAGGCGTGGCATGCGGGAGGAATCATGGGCCATGGCTGGGCAAAGCTGGCCCGAGGAGAGGACGTCCCATGTCGGCGGCGTCGCCTTGCCTGGATGCAGCGCCGGTGCCGTGGCGGAGGGAGGGGCGACGGGGAGGGCCTCAGACTGTGTGGAGGCGGAGGTGTCCGGGTGAGGAACCCAATCTTGAGCTCCATGCCATCCGACGAGGAGTGCGGCGGCGCTATCTTATTCAGGTCGGAGCTGCATCGACGAATTGGCGAGCGGCGTTTGGGCAAAAGAGTAAATTCGTCGATTCCTTAATTTCCCCGACCCGGTCGGAAACGTCATACTTTCGCGAACGGAGGGAGTACTTGCTAAGAAAAGCCTTGATGGCATCTTCTGCTTGAGAAACCAGGCCCTTCTCAACGGTAACATATGATTCACTACTGATTCAACAGGTCCATCTTTGCTGGTCACTTGTGTAACCTTTTGATGGAGTGTTCTCCCGAAATATATGCAAAGATAAACATATGGGACTCAAACATGTAGATCACGCGCACAATAGGCTCCCTGGACTTTAGCAGTTTTAATCTCAGATGAAATCTAAAGAAACCATGGATAATCTTACAATGTCTGTATACTCTATTGCTGCATAAAACATGATAAGAATAAATGGGGAGTAATTGAAATCTGCCGACACCTTTGTGCACAGCGCAGATGAAAATGTCATTATGAGTCTATCACTTGAGGCATCTCGTCAAGCACCTTCTAGGCAGCAACCAGCATCGCTAGCTAACGAGCGATGAGGCAGCGGGGCCGATTCATCTCTGATCCAGTATTGCTGGGCCAGGTTCAAGGGGTGAGACAAGGGCTCAAGATGCCATGGGATCGGATTGCATTACAGAACGGTCGGCAGCGGCTCCCTGCAACTTGGCGTGGTGGCTCCGCGACCCACGCTGCGACCTTCTGCCCGTAGCCGAGCTCGCCAGGACCCGTCGTCGTAGCTCCACAGTCGCACAGGATCAGGCCCGGCGAGGATCGCGTAAACTTCTTGCTGATTGGTGCCTGCAACTGAATCGATCGATCTTGGCCGCACAAGGCTGATCCAACGACCGGGAGAGACCAAGGGGTGGACGGTATTTTCATTTACCGTCCACCCCCAACTCCGGCATCCCTTGTCGCCGCGAAGCTCGCAGCGTCGTCCGGGACCGCCGGTTCCCGTTCTTCGTCCCGGCGACCGGACCTGCACGTTCCAGCAGCCGGCCTGCACGGCGTGCCAGTGGCGTCGCCCGGGAGACCCTGCCCGCTTAAAAGACGGGGTCATGCCGCCCGGCGTGGTGCGCCACCGACGCGCGGCGCGGGACGCTCGAGCTCCGCGAGGACGGCAACGGATCTTGGACTACGGCCGGGAGGCGTTCGCCGACGGTGCTGCCGGATCGGAGGCCCCGGAGTGACGGTCGCGCGTGGCTGGGTTCCGGCGAGTGCGTGCCGGAGGCGATGGAGGCGTTCAAGACGCGGGCGGACGTTCCCACTGCCCTGCCAAGCTACGTTAATGCCGGCTTGGGCAGTCGGGCTCGCACGACGATCAGACATTATATATTCACCTGCACAACTCGCGGTTCTGTCTTCTGACCGACTGCAATTCTATTTCCATTCAGTTTCTATTGTGCCAAGTGACGTTTCTCCTCACTTCAATCTTACCTGAATCTCTTGCGCACTTCTTGAGAATAGCTTATATATAGACTCCACAAACGCCTCATCTTCCAGGTAATTACTCCACTGAATTTTATACATCCTCACAACTTATCTTCGGGTGTGTCTTTCCTTACGATCGAGGATCTTGACAGGATACTCCACATAGGATAAATCGGGCTCGATTTCGAGATGCTTTTGCTCCAAAATTTCCGTCAGGATTCAAACACACTTCTTAAGTTGAGAGACATGGAAGATGTCATGTATTGCTGAAAGCTTCTCGGGAAGTTTAATTCTGTATGCGACGGGTCCGTATATCTCCACAATTTCATAGGGGCCAATGTAACGGGGAGTCAATTTTCCTTTGACCCCAAACTGTTGTACACCTTTAGTTGGGGAGACTCGGAGGTATACGTGATCACCAATATCAAACTGTAAGGGCCTTCTCCTTCTATCAGAGTAACTTTTCTGTCGTGACTGGGCGGCTTTGAGATGTGCCTGGATTACTTTTACTTGCTCTTCGGCTTCAATCACTAGATCAAGTCCGTAGGTCCGTCTTTCTCCCGCTTGTGACCAACTCAAAGGTGTTCGACACCTTCGGCTATACAAGACTTCAAATGATGCTATTTTCAAGCTAGACTGGTAGCTATTGTTGTAAGAAAATTTTGCTAATAGCAAGCATTTATCCAATTTTTGTCAAAATGTATGACACAAGAACGTAGCATATCTTCCAGAATTTGATTTACCCTTTCCGTTTGGCCAATAGTCTGAGGGTGGTAAGTGGAGCTACGGATTAGTTTGGTGCCAAGCGATGACTGTAATTGTTTCCAAAAGCGTGCTACAAATTGAACACCTCGATCAGAGATGATCGTCTTCGGCACACCATGGAGGGAAACAATACAGTCCAGGTATAAGTCTGCATATTTTCGAGCGGTGTAGGTGGTGTGAACACGAATGAAATGTGCTGTCTTGGTGAGGTGGTCCACTATAACCCAAATGGAGTCATATCGCTGAGAGGTAATGGGTAATCCAACAATGAAATCCATGCTGATATCCTCCCATTGTCAAGATAGAATAGGTAGCGGTTGCAGAGTGCCAGCTATCTTCAAGTGGCTTGCCTTGACACGTTAACACGTGTCGCACTCCGAGACATAGCGCGCAATTTCCGGTTTCATGGCACTCCACCAAAAATTTTGCCGGAAATCATGATGCATTTTATTACGGCCAGAATGAATTGAGAACTTGGAGAGATGTGCTTCATCCATAATTTATTTTCTAAGATCGGGGTTAGCCGGAACAATGAGTCGACCTTCATAATGTACCACTCCCTTTCTATCCTGTCGGAAATGCTTATATCCCTCATCTTTCTGTGCAATCTTTTTCTTGATGAGCTTGATTTTCTTATCCTTTGATTGCGCCAAGATGATTTGGTCAATCAAGGTAGATTCAATGGAGATATGACTCAAGGTACCCTGAGAAATAATCTTCAAATTGAGCTTTCCCAACTCATGACATAATGTTTCTGCGAAGTTGGTTGCCGACAAACAATTACAATGGGCCTTGTGGCTGAGAGCATCCGCAACCACATTTGCTTTGCTGGGTGATAATGCACTTCTAAATCATAGTCTTTGATTAATTCTAACCATCTTCTTTGACGCATATTAAGATCTACTTGAGTAAAGATATATTTGAGGCTCTTGTAATCAGTGTAGATATTACAGTGAGTGCCTATAAGATAGTGTCTTCACATCTTTAGAGCGTGGATTATGGCTGCCAATTCAAGATCATGTGTAGGGTAGTTCAATTCATGTGTCTGTAACGCTCGTGAGGCGTAGGCAATGACTCGGTTGTCTTGCGTAAGAACACATCCAAGTCCAGTGCCGGAGGCATCACAATAAACGTCGAACGGCTTAGTTGTGTCAGGTTGAGCTAGGACCGGGGCAGAAGTCAAAAGTCTTCTCAAGGTGTGGAAAGCTTATTCACATTTGTCACTCCATGTGCATTTGACTCCTTTCTTCAATAATTCAGTTATAGGCTTAGCTATCTTTGAGAAATCCGGGATGAATCGGCGATAGTAGCCTGCTAGATCAAGAAAGCTCGGATCTAATGAATCAAAGTGGGTGGCTTCTAGTCCATGACTTCTTGTACTTTGCTTGGGTCAACTAAAATGCCATCTCGGGAGATAGTGTGTCCCAAGAATTTAACACTCTCCAACTAGAATTCACACTTGGAGAACTTGGCATACAGCTGATGATCCCTTAGGCGCTGAAGAACTATACGAAGATGCTCGGCATGTTCCTCTTCGCTCTTCGAGTATACCAAGATATCGTCAATGAATACCATGACGAATTTGTCCAATTTGGGCATGAACACCGAGTTCATGAGATACATGAAATAAGTAGGTGCATTAGTGAGCCCAAAAGACATAACTAGGTACTCGTAGAGTCCATACCGTGTAGAAAAAGCAGTTTTAGGAATATCACATGGTCAGATCTTGATCTGATGATAACCAGAGCGAAGATATATCTTCGAGAATACTCTAGCTCCAGCTAATTGATCAAACAACACATCAATGCGGGGAAGAGGGTACTTGTTTTTGATAGTGACTGCATTGAGAGGTCGATAGTCCACACACATGCGTAGACTCTCACCCTTCTTCTTCACAAACAATGCTGGACAGCTTCAAGGTGATGTACTTGGGCGAATGAAACCCTTTTCCAAAAGTTCATGCAACTGGATCTTCAATTCTGCCAGATCCGCGGGTGGCATTTGATATGGTCTTTTCCATATCGGTGCCGTGCCTGGCTGTAGCTTAATAGCAAACTCAATATCCCTGTTTGGTGGCATGTCTGGCAGGTCATTCGGAAATACATCGGGATACTTGCAGGCAACAGGGATATCTTCCACCCGGGTCTCAATCATTGGATAGGCACAAGAATTTACGCACTCTTGGTGGAGTAAGTGTAAGGTAGAGCTGCCGTGTAGTGGTGAGTTTATGTGGATAGCTCGGGCAAAGATATCTAGCATCACTTTGTGTCGAGTCATCCAATCCATACCCAAGATGATATCTATCCCCTCTAAGCCAAGAATAATGAGGTTTTCCTTAAAAAGGATTTTGCCTAACTTGACAGGTACAAAGGGATTTATTTGGTCGGAGGCTATTTTTCCACCTGGGGTAGAAATCATATATGTCCCTTTTGTGTGACAACAACTCAACCCACATCTAGCACCAGTTTTATTACCAATGAAACTATGATATGCTCCCGAATCAAACAAAATAAGGATGGGTTGAATATGAACAAGGAATGTACCCATCATTACTGGCGCGCCTTTCAGGAGTTCTTCCAAGTTGGTGAAGTTCAACCTCCCCTATCAAATCTGCACCTTGGGCTTCTTCCTCTTGTTGGCCATGGCATTACTCTAATCAGGGCGTTGATTCTTGTTCCTGGGGCAGTCCTTGGCAAAATACCCCACATTTCCGCAGGTGAAGCAGCGGTTACTATTTGCAGGGCACGGCGGTGGAAGGTTGGGCCGAGGCGCCTGTGGCTGGAAATCGAGGAAATGAGGTGCTGCCGACTGTGGAGGGCGAGCAACCCATTTCCCAGGCTGCGCTGGCCTGCTAGATGCTGAAGGGGGAACCACTCTGAACTTTTGAGCAGGCGGGCTAGGTGACAGCATTGGGGCCTTCCGCTTCATGTCGGCCTTGAGGGCCTTCATACAATCTTCCTAGGAGATTGCCAAGTTTACCAGCTCATTGTAGGAATCCACTTTGATGGGATTTAGCCTTTCCTTGAGCTCAATACTCAAGCCTCTGCGGAATCGGTCTCTCTTCTTTTCGTCTAAATCCGCGTGATAGCCGGCGTAGCGACACAGGTCAATGAAGGCCCGTGCGTATTGTAGGACATCACGGCTTCCCTGGGTAAGAGTTAGAAACTCATTGAGCTTACGCTGCAGTAGGCCCTCAGGTTTATGATGGCTCCTGAAAGCAGTCTCGAACTCATTCACGCTGACAACGTGGTCAGCCGGTAGCATAGCGTGGTAGTGGTCCCACCAGAGACGGCTAGAACCACGCAGCTGCTGTGCTGCGAACCGGGCCTTGTTCTGATCCAAGCATGGAGTGGTGAGCAGCTCAAACTTGGACTCAATCATGTGAATCCAAGCATCAAGCATCTGCGTCCATTGGATCCTATGACTTATGGAACGTCGGGGGTTGCGTGCCCAGTAAATCCTCATAACGAGCAACCTGGTGCTGCTGGTGACCCCGTCCTCCCTGGGGCTGCTGCTGCTACCCCTGGACTAGGTGTCGCAAGAGCTCAGTTTGCGCCGCCAGAACGTCCGCAAGCGACGGCGGAAGGGGCGGTGGTGGCGGAGGTGCGTGCCCATCCCCACTACCACTTGGGGCCGATCCGGAGCGAGTGAGGCGCACCATCTACAAGAGTGTAATTTTCTATTAGTCACATAATCTGAAAGCTTGCTTATTCATAAGGAAAAAAATACGTGCTGAATCATAAACGTTCATCTTGCCGATAGTGAGAAAAACAACAATAGATCCTTTATTGAGTAGGTGCATATTTCTTCTTTTTCATGCACATTGTTCTTATCTTTTATTGAGTAGATGCATATCTCTTCTTTCCATCCTTGGTCAGCGGTTAGAACATTTTGTACCCAGCAACTTTTGTTTCACGCTTGTTAACCAAAAAGGAAAGTAACATGGTCGAAAAGTGAGGTTAGCACGTTGCTATCCAGGCTGTTTTTCAGCGAGCTGAGCGGTGGAAATTTGGTTTTAACACGAGTATGATAGATCCAAAGGAGCTGAATTTTTACGAGCGGTTAGAGCATTAGTTTTCGCACAACTTTGGTATTAGAATCTCAGCTTAAAATGGACAGAAGTGAGAGTAAAAGTGAGATCAAAACAGCGACTGAAATCTGCCAAGTTTCCGAACATTACAATTAAGTCATGACCAAAGCAAGTCCGTGCTTTCGACAAGTTATTCAACACAATGGGGGTACACAACTCGAGGCTAACCTATTACATCACCATCCAAAACATAGGTTGCCGTGGAGTAAAACAAAAGAGACCTACTCAAAACAACAAACATCTAAAAGTCATCCAAGTTGCCCATGGAGGCAGCGCTAGGCGCCGGAGAAGGAGCATCGCCAATTCGAGGCTGAGGTGGAATGCCCTCAAAGTCCATGCTCGAGACACCCTTGATCTCCTCAGGATCCTCCTCCTCCTCCTCCTCCTCCTCCTCCTCCTCCTCCTCCATCGGCTCATTTTGCCCCTACTGCTCAAGTGCGTGGATCGCATTCAACTCGGCATGATGCTCGTCCAAGTGCGCGTTGGCAGCAGCCAACTCCATCTCAACATCCAACTTCTCCTCTGCTAGTACCTCTATGTCACGTTCCATATCTGCTACCTCCCCCTCTAACTCAGTGATTCGCGCCTCCATATCAGAAATCCGTATGCCCATCTGAATAAGCTCAAGCGACCGGTCCACCAGGTTTCCCTTGGTGGTGGTAAGAGCCACTTGGGTGTCCATGACCAACCTAGCAAAGGTAGCCATAGCTCTACCCTATAGCTTAACCAGTCGGTATAGTGCATTCATGCACCGAGCTGAAGTGAAGATCATGCACTGTGGGTTCATGGCAGCCAACATGTCCATGTTATTCATCCTATCAATCCAATTGGCATCTCGCTTGTCCCTAGCAGGGAACAAGCCAATTGGATCCAAGAAAATCTCAAAAGGGTGTAGCCTGCATAACTGAGTTAGTGCCTGTAAGGCTGCGGAATCCCAGATGTCCTCAAGTGTATGTCCATAGGTCAAAATCTCGATCGGTGGCTACTGCGGCTGCTCCAAGGGTGGGGGCACAATCATGCATACGCTACTCCTCGGGATCCCGTGCTCCTGGTACTCACATCCTGCATAGATGGGCGGCAGATGGTACCCGAATCAGCGTAAAGTATCCTACAAGATAGCGGGAAAGCCCTCAAAGTGGAGGCATGCTGAGTGAGAGGTGCCATCTGCACCGAGAACAACATACCCGGAAGCGGCCATCTGGAACCAAAGATTGATAAGTGAGACATGAGACCAAAACTTGAAAATTAGCAACAGATTTCTAGTAAGTCAGAGAAAAGCTCATAACTCAGCAAGTATTCATCCAAAAATTCTCAAATTTTACCAGCATGTTCTTCAGAAAGTTGGTAGCAAATTTGGCATTCAGAGGTGGAGCGAAAACAGATCCTAACAGGGTGATATGCTAAGGTTTTTAACTGGTGGTACATGCTGCAATTTCAGAGACAGTGCAGAAGTGAACTGAGCATAACTCTCAAACCAGAGGTCCAAATAAGCCGAAATTTTACCACAATGTACTCAGTGCTTTACAACTTTGTTTAAAAGGTGCCTGGCATAAAGTGTCCTTAAGGAAGACGAAAAAAGTAAAACTTCAGCAGGTGCACAAACTGTGTGTTTCAACAACAGGGAGTTACAACACTAACCATAGTTCACAACTCTCTTGGACAAATTTTACCAAATTTTTCCAGCATCTTCATTAAAGGTTTTGACACAAATTTCTTATAAAAAATTTATGGAGACAACTCATGGAAACATTCGAAAGATTTTTTTACAAGGCGAGCATTTGCTGAAAAGGACAGCTAGAAAATCCTTAATGCGGGGTAAAATTTTAAACACATGCGCGAGATCGATTTAGCTTTTTGGTTTCACGAATTTTGTTTCATGATGCATGCACATCCTAAATCATCCCCTCAACCGAAACAATTGCCAAAAAGTTTTGGACTTACGTGGTTAGTGCCGGTGGCAAAGCAACAATTACGTCTCTCTATAATAACTAGTCAAGTTTCTAATATCATTTCTTACGTAACACGGTTAGTGTACCTGCAGAAGATCACAATAAAACTTGAACCTTTCATGCCAACACTCACAAAAGCACCCTCATTCATTACCGTTTGCTATAGAAACGGCACCCATACGTTTGACGATGCATGGACAGCGCAACAACCATGGAAATAGGTCCTTTTGAATAGCACCATATAACCCTTCGCATACTCGTGATGCGGAATCATGCGCACGTATAATACACGTGGGCGAACAACCGTGATGATAGGCTCGTTTGAATCGAACCATACCACCCTTTGCATGATTTATCATACGGAACCTTGCGCACGTATAATAAACGTGGGCGAAAACAACCGTGATGATAGGTTCATTTGAATAGAATTCCTATCACCCCTCGCATACTCGCGATGCGGAACTCTGCGCATGTATGATACACGTGGGCGAAAGCGCTGGGAGTCAGTATAAATAACCAATAGCTAATAGCCACCTTAAATAACCCAAAATTCCCCTAGGGCTTCTCGTACTAAGTTCATCCTTAACGACCGTACGAGATTTTCAAACTAATTTCTTGCAAGTTTTATTTAGAAAAGATGTTTAAGATCTGTTGTTTTCTCTATCATGCTTTCAAGCTCTGGTACCAGTTGTGGCGGAATCGCCCAAATTAATATGGCTAAAGCACACTTAAGTTGCCTAGCACGCGATCATGTACTTTAAAAAAGTCAAGTTGGTCGTTCGTCGGATTTCATCCGATAAACCACTTAACTCAGGATCGAGAAAGCAAGACTCACACGAAGGCAAGTGGTTACAGAGATTACAACAGTCCATCCAAATTAAACAGGTGCATCGAATTATTACAACATCAAGTTCGAAATTCAAACATAGTTTGCAGAGTTTTCAACCAACAGAAATAAATAAGCGGAAGCTAAACGTCGTTGCATGATATCATGAAGAAGCCGATCATGACATCAATGATCCCTGTCCTCGCCGTCCGAGGAGGGATCCCACTCGACCGTCCAACCCGGAGGAAGTTGGGTAGGCCAAGTACCACTTTCAGCGAGCTTAGGGTATTAACATCACCTGAAAAGATGTGCCACAAGCAAGGCTAAGCAACTATACTCAACAATACTTAACTGACGGGTGGTAACTACATCCACCAACATCTAGACATGCAGGCTTTTTAGCTCTGGGGTTTGTTTTTGCCAAAAGCGACTAGAGTAGGTCTTTACTTTCAATATTTTAGCCATAGGTCGTACTGTTGTTACCATTCTAGGTTAGCAACTATACTAAACAATTATAGTTTTTCAAGCAATTAATTACAAGTAACAACATTAAGTCATCATCATATTCCCTTCTTACTTAGTGCAGCATAGCGATCAAGTAGTCCCAAACTGTGAGAGGCGGACGAATTGATTCGAATTTCTTAACCATGCATGGCGATCTAATCCCACGACATCCACGCACCACGAATGGTCGATTCATTTGTCAGCCGTCCCCGTCAATTCCCAGACCCGTGTTGGGCCCACTTCCCTTGGTACAAGGCTCCATAGACTCGATCTCCGCCGTACTATGACCGCACTTGTCACCACCTGTAGCCGTAGGGGAACTCCGTTCCAGAGATAGTGGGGCGATCCGCTCACGTCCCGATTCAATCAGGTACTAGGCTTCCCCATCCCATACTAGGTATGAGATTAGTACTTTCAAACACTTGATCACGAACACCATCACATCTCGACCTTAGTCTAATTTCATGTAGACAGACGGGGCAATCCACCGACCACCAAAAATAGTTCACAGAGCCCTGCCCTGCCTGTCGTCCTTGTAGTTGCAGTGAAAGAAAAAGGCATTCAACTCCTATAACTCGCGAGTGACGAACAATCACTCGACTTTTACCGAGTCCTATTAAGCATTGCAACTACTCGACGTAATATACTAGTGTTCATATGAAAGGTACTAAGTTCATGTATCTACGGTTTCAATCAACTCCTGGAACGTAAATGCACAATCAAAGCAATCAATTGTATTGCAAGTATTTAAAGATAGGAGATCATGCTCCGGGGCTTGCCTTCACTCTGGGAGTTAGCGTACGGGTCCTCGGCTTGCTCTGGTACGAGCTTGACTCCGGCGTGGTGCAGATCTGCTACGGCTTCTTCTTCCGGCACCGGGTGTAGCTCGTACATTTCGTCAGCAAGGTTCACTTCTACACAAACTGCAAATGCATCAAGTTCAAACTTCCATGCTTTCTCATACAGGATGCAAAACATGAGTTGTTGCTGAAGTGTAAATTACATTACGACCACATTCACGTAAACAAGGTTCTAAACTTTCCTTATCTTCATGAGATAAGGTGTGTTTGTTGGGATATGAGGTAGGCTACGCTAGCGCAAAATAAACTTTTTCTACCACGTAAACTAGGAAAACTGCTGTATATGGATCACGGGATTACCACTCGACGCACTGGTGCGGAAGATGTAGAATTGCGTCGGGGTAGCGAAGTCGATCAGCGTAGTCGATCACGTCGACGTCGAGCAGCTCCTCAGCAGCTCGTCCATGTGCAGCAAGGCCATCTTCGTGCCGCGGCTCGTCATCGGCTCGTCGGCGGATCGTCGTGGCTCGTCCAAGTGCTGCAGGTGCAACACCTCCAAGGTATCCACACGTGCAGGGAGGAAGCGTCGCAAGCCAGACTGCTAGGTCCGTGAGTTGCAACAGGGTAAGGGCGTGGGAGGCACGGCAGATGTGTTTTCGACCAAAGGGATGAAGCCCTAGGGCTCCCCACCCCTCTATTTATAGAGGTCCTGACAGGCCTCTGGGTTCGAGGCCCATTGGTACTTCTAAACCTGATCCAACTCGGATCATATCCGTATAGGGCTTCCAGCCCCTTAAGTGTATGACCCTATGGGTTCGGATACGTATAGACATGGCCCGAGTACTCTTACTCGGCCCAATAGTTGGTAGCGGCCTCTAGCAAGACGTGCCAACTTCTATACGCACACGAAGATCATATCAGATGAACCGTCACAACATCACGTACATGCTATTCCTTTTGCCTCACGATATTTGGTCTAGCTTCAAGCCAACCGCTCTTTCTCGATCTTATGATTCGGAATCCCTTTGTAGGTTAACTCTTAACCGTACGTAGCATGGCCATGCATTTTCGGATCTGGTCACTCGAGGGGCCCAGAGATATCACTCTCAATCAGAGAGGGGCAAATCCCATCTTGACTGATCATGCCTCACAGCATGCTTCCTGATAAACCCGAAAGCTACCTTTTTAACTACCTTGTTACGGTGTAGCGTTTGATAGCCCCTAAGTAAGTCAATCCACATCTTGAGTAGATGCGACAATGTCAGGTCTAAGGACAAAGCGTACATGTTGTGTAAAGAGATAACTACTTCTCACGTTGGGTCAGTTCTAGCACATGTCTCTACATATGCCTACATTATTAGTTTGACATCTCCATGTCCATGACTTGTGAAACATAGTCATCAACTAATACATGTAGTAGTCTAATATTCATGTGTGTCCACACATGAACTCCGACTAGGGACAAATTTTAGAATAACCATACAAGTAAAGAGTTCCACATACAATTCACATAATTGCAGATCAATTCAAGTAGCCTTTAATGGATATTCAATGAACACAATATACAAATCATGGATACAATCAGATATCATCATCTCTATGATTGCCTCTAGGGCATACCTCCAACAGTGTTGTGGTACAAAACCCGAGGTTAATTTGATGGTGATTGTGTACATATATATAACTTAAGTCTATTAAACTTTAGATCGGAAAGTTATCCTATTTCTGAATGTTTTTCTATACCTCTTCCGAAAAAGACCATTATTCTTACTTAATGTTTCTTTCTTCCATTTAATTATATCCATCTTCCAAATTTTATTTCAGTCTTCAAATAGTAGGGTATGACATTGCTAATTTAGCAGTAGATCAGACATAACATCATTAGGTTACTGTAAAAATTTGGGGTGCATTGGATTAGTACAAAAATAATTAAAATTATTTCATCATCCCAAGGTGACAGTTACTTAATCATTTTTAACTCGAGTTACTCAGAGAGTCTATTGCTGAAATTTTAACATAGTGTTACAAAAATGCAACAGAGCCTTTGGTGAATTTTTTAGGATTTTTAACGATGGACATCTATATTCCATATATTCCTCTTACTTATCTTTCTCTAAAAAGGAAGGTGGGTTCCATGAACCTTCAGACAGGGTTTCATATTTTTCTTGTGAACTAAACTTCACCACTGATTTACTCAATGTGTATTTACATTTTTCTCACCTCTGGATGAATTATTATGCAAAAAGATAAAGGCATCCTTAGATTTCAATTATAAAACCAAAACATAGACTTAAACATCTGAGCTAGGCTCCAAATTATTTTTATAAGCTTCCATTCTCTGAAACAAATACTTGAGAGTTGGATTCATCATTTTAGCATTTTTCTGTGACTTACTATGATTTAAATATCTTAAATAAGGATTAAAATATAACATAAATTCTCGCAGGCGGGGGAGAAGAGCAAGGGCAGGACTGGCGAGCCATATATAGGCGAGGCGAAGCTCCAGGGCCAGCGGATGGGACCGGAGGGGAGCTGCACGTGCTACTGCGGCCATTAATGGTGGCGGCGCCATTGGCGCAGAGGAGGGAGGGGTGGTGCAGCAGGCAAAGGCGATGCAGGCGAGGCGTGCAGGTGTGGGGTGAAGCGAGCGTGCGCGGCAATAACGGCTTTGCCAGGACGCGTCACTAGCGAGGCGGGGAGGAGTTGTCAAGGCCGGGGCGGTGGTTGGCGGTGGCGGCGGCGTCGTGGGGGCGTGAGCGCGCAAAGGTGCGGCAGAGCGCGCCCTCGGGCGAGGTGAGGCAAGGCAGAGGGCAGGGCAACCGCGCGCTCGACTAGGTGGCTAGCGCGTCGACCCAACTTGTCACGGCCGAGGACGTGGTGACGGAGCGGCACCGGTGAGCTTGCGCCACGGGGCGGGCGGCGAGCGGAGCGCGGCGCACGTGCTCTTTGGCGCGCTTTGAGCATGACGGATATGCGGGATCTGGCAATAGGGTGGTCTTTAAGCGTGATTTAACTCAGATTTTTGAACTGCGTGACATTAACTTCCTTTACAAAAGTTGTAGTCCTAAGGTTTAAGATCAATCCTTGTAATTGAACCGAGTTCAAATTTGTAGTAGATTTGAAGATAAAAAGCTTCAAAGTTTGAGGGAACGCCTGATTTCCAGACTTGGGAGAATTTCAGCGGTCCTGGCTGTTTTCAAGATTTTTGGCTTACTTGAGCTTCAATTTCGAAAGGCTTCTGATGTGAATTTGGTCAGGGTCTAATTGATGAAGTTGTTGTATGAACTTAGTGTTCAAACTCTTATAAAGGGTTTTGCTAGCATTCTATTCAAGTTTTGTGAGATAAGCTCATGCCAAGAGGCGTGTTTGAACTGATTCCAGACTTAGCATAGTTTTGCAGGTTTTGGGCCGAGTTGACCAATTTGATTAAATTTGACCTGATTTTTGAAAACCTTCTATGCAGATTTCAGCCTAACTCCTTTAGTCAAAGTTGTTAAGGGCTCGTAGCACTAAAACTTTTGTATAGATTTCTGCTTGAGTTTACATTTGAAAATTTAAGATAAAGAGCTCCAAAGTTGGGACTTTATCTGTTTTTCTTAATTTGGTACATATGTGAATTTGAGTTTTTGAAGGTCTTGTGCTCAGATTCAAACAAAACACCAAAAATAAAAGTTGTTAGGGAAGATGAGTTCTACAACTCTTAGTTGGACAGATTTTTAAGTTCTTAAGCAAAAATTTGAGTTATGGCATAAACAGTTGTTTAGCTTGTGAGAGCAAATGTGTCTTTTTACTTGTATTCACAGCTACCAATTGTTCTCTCATGCTCTAATGACCTTACTTAAGGTTAAACATGGTTTAATTAGGCTAGGTTGTTACAGACAAGCTTACCGTATAAACCTTCCAAGTACACTTTACACAAGGATATTCATGTACAACAAATCTGAAGGGCTTTTAAAACCACGGTTCAGACCAGAGGTCGAGCGATGGGGATGTGGCTCACCTTGGTATCGTGGAGGTGGCCGCTGCTGGTGACGACGATGTGGTAGCCGTGCCGACGTGGAATCCACCGAGTATCCATCAAACTCCTCCGCAATACAATTCATCATGAGCTGGGCCACCGCCTTCCCTGTTGCTTCGATCTGCTGCACCAAAATCAACTGGTCCTTCAGCACTTGTTCCATCGCCTTCACCCCCAACTCTTGATTCATCTGCATCTGCTCCTGCACCCGGCTGATGTTGCCCACTCGTGCGGAGAGCAAATCCAGGCTCTCCATGACGCGATCCCATCTCTCCTCGTCCTTTTGCTCCGCCGCCTCCATAGCCTCCAGGACGATTTGAGTCTGCACCGAATGCTTCAGTGACGCCGTGATGACCACCCACAAATCAAACCAGGGTTGCGTAGGATTTAGAGGAAATTGATCACCATCGCCGGTGCAGCACGACAAACGGCGAGATCTCAGCAAACCTACCCTGTTTTTGGCTCAGATCGATGGAGTACGCAAATCATCAGCAAGCGCACGCTGAGGATAGACTGTCTCTGATACCAGCTGTCGTACCCGTGGCCAGCGATGATCACCGGCGACGTGAGAGGACTAGATGGATCGGAAGAACAGTGAGAGAACCGGACAAGGAAGGATTCCTCCTCTCGTTTCTTAGTTTCTGGTAAATGAGTTCATCTCTTGAGCAGCCTTCTGCACGACGCCGAGCTAGAGCAGGAAGACGTCGAGCCCACACCTCCGGCGGAGGAGCGAGAGTGTCGCGCCCTAGGCTGGTGACGCCACCACGAGCAAGGAAACGGGAAGTGTGTGAAGCCGTCTTCGAGGAGGCGGAAAATCTGGGTGTAGTGCGTGGCGTAAAGGGAGTGGGCGGGCACCGCTTGTGGGCCCAAGTGAGGGAGTGCATGGCTCGTGCAGAAGGCTGGTCCGGTCGTTGAACGAGCCGGTGAAGCTGAGCACGCGGGTGATGATGCCGGTGGAAGCGATGGAGGACATGATCCGGTCAAGAGCCAGGCGGAAAATGTTTGAGATGTCCATGATCTATTCCAGCCAGTGGTGAACTGGGGTGATCACTTCACTACCAGTTTGATATGTAAGCTCGGACTGGGATAGTGACGGCCTAACTGGAGGGTCAAACAAGGGCTTTGGTATTATTGTTCATTTGTTCCGATATCCTCCGTGGTGATCTAATAGCTAGCCCATCCATCGATCCAAGATTTTTTTTTAACGTAGCAAAACAAATACCTTGACGTATTGATCCTACAAACCGCACTCGGAATTCAATCTATGAAGAAACAGAACCTTCTTCTCTTAATGAAAAACATACTAAGGCGCGATCGCGAAAAAAAAAGAAACAGAACCTTAGACAATCAAAGAAAGGATCGGCGGTACTCATTCCTTAATTTACACAACGATAATAACAAATAATTTAGATCCATTGATCCAACCTTCTTTGCCGAGTTAAAACTTTTTTTTGGCAGAATTCAGATGCGCAGATGCGTTTGATCATGGTTTTCATTTAGTGCTGTTTCCAACATGCCACTGTACACTTGAGAAAAAAATTGTCACATGTGTGCATACTCAAACTAATAACATCTTCACTTTTAACCGTGTAGATTAACTTGTATGCGTTATTTAAATTTTGTATTTTTATATGTAATTAAGGGTAGTATATAGTCATGTTTATTAATGATTCACTCGTCTAATAAGGCACAATATGCCTTTTTAATTTCAAACGAGCATATATATACCTGACTTGACGCTCATGTGACGTCCAACTTACGTTCACATACTTCACATTGCAAGGACTCACACAAGCCTGAGGATGCAGCAGATGCGGACGAATGAACTTGGGATGGCAGCTTAAAATACTACTGGAAGAGAAAATTAGCAATGTAATGGAGCAGCTGGTAAATTAAGAGAGCTCGCTGGCATGGAGGAAGAAGACGAGCGAGAAGGCCCAACTGACAGCGACGGTACGGAGCCGGGCAGCCAACATATATATATATATATATATTGCACATGTCGTCAAAGATTCCTCTCTAGATGCACAAAAATAGGTAGGAGGCTTAGTAAGCTAGTACTGCTAGCAACAAACAATTTATACATTGACAATATATAGAAGGAGACTTTGAATAAACAGCATAAGTACTTGGCATGATCACAAAAATATATAGGTCAATTTTGTTAGGGGGTCTGCGGTCAATGGCGTACGTTGAGATCTGGGTATTATGAAATCCGACAGGGGCTCGACAGCCAGATCTTCCGGAGTCCTGCAAATCATAGGCAGCTACACTACATGCCCCAAAGTCTCGCAGATGACCCCCTCATGCCGTGGAACCAGCGCATGCATTGACGGCGACGCACGGGCACGGCCGCTGGTGGCGCTCTTAGCTCCATCCACGAAGCTATTCATCCCGGGTGCCCTGTCGAGCAGTGAGTGAACGCCAGCAGCCTGGGCCTGGGCGTCATCGCTCGTCAGGCACGGTTGACTAGGTTAGCTTCTGTCCGAAGCATGCATTGTCCTGAATTCTCAAACTAAGCCATGCACATTATTGTATTGTTGAGGGTAGAGCCGATAGTAACAGAGGTTGATCATCGGTCGTCGTCGTCCCCATTTCTAAACTGCGAATTGGCGGAAATGGGTTCTGGATAACCGCCGTAATCCTTGGGAGATCTCGAGCCGGATCGGACAGACACTGTCGCCTTGCTGAATAATCCACTCTAATGCTTCTTCTTCTTCTTCTAGAGAGAAGCACGTACCTGCCTCAGAATACTCTCGTCATGATCTAACGGTGGATCGAGCGACCCGGCGGTCTCAGTCCGGCATGCGATCGACGACCTGTCTGTCGTCTACGGTTGTACTAGCAAGGTGCCAAAGACCGAAAGCGCGAGACACTCCTCTGAGCTTATCCGATTCCGTTTTCTGAAGCGGTCGAGCTTTGCCAAGTTGTCAAGCGACCGTGAACGTCAAAGAAAATTTTTCAGATGTTAATTTCCCTACGGAAAAAAAAAAGAAGAGAAGAGAAATGATCGCAAAGGCCGCCTGCTCCAGTTCAGCAGAGAAGCCCTAGCTAGCTAGTCAATTAGCGAGGGGAGCAGATCAAGAAGCACTGGAGGAGGATGCATGTGATCAGAGACCACCTCTGTAAGCACTAAGCAGCTCAGCTCTTCATCTTTTAGGACCAAACAGAGTCGGCGGACAAGGACACTGAAGGACGCTCTCGTGCTAGTCCAGCTCAGTAGCGTCGCCGACTCGTCAGACCAAGCCGGCCGCAGTCAGATCTGCGCGGTGGAGTTGGCACGACAGGTTGGATTCTAGAAACCGGCCGATGTGTATGCAGGTCGTCCAATGCAAGCTCAGTCATTACTCTTGTTCTCTCTCAGTATATATCTCCAACATCTGTTTGGACACGAGATGGAAGGATAAGGCGACCGACGTACGTAGCTAGAGAGACTCAGGAGAGCACGTGTTTGGTGTGCGTTCAACAGGAGCTAGGCATAACGGATCTCACACGCACGCTGGCTTCGAAAAGTCTCTGAAACAGAAGCAACTTGCGAGTACGGATCGCGCCGTTCCCACAATTTAGTCCACGGGGGATCAAGGCTCTACTGCAATTATTTGAGCATCGGGAGGGCAATAATAATGAGCAAGCGAACAACTTCACTTCATCCACTCGGCCAGTTTGGCAGGGCTCCGGCTCCGGCTCCGTGCGCTTACCGAAGCACGGAGGAGCCGGAGCCGCACCAAACGGCATTGACCGCGGAGCCATTTTTTGGCACATTTGGGAGGAGCCGGAGCCGTTTTAAGCCTGCATGGAGGAGCCCAAAAAAGTGGCTCCGCGGCTCCGGCTCCGGCTCCGCACGAGGAGCCCCTCGCGAGGAGCCCTGCCAAACTCGCCCTATATATCGACGTGGTGCGCCAAGCAACGTACTTACGTCATATATTCTGGACGGTTCAGTTTCGTCAAAACCTAGACGGTTCAGTCACAAATTTCTCTGCATCTCGTTGATTACCAGAGAGCACGGCGGCAATAATCAAGTTGATGTACTGCGCACATGTCCAGATAGCAGATATGATGTGCCCAAGCTATAGTTGTCTGTCAACGTGGGAATGCCGCCGATCGAAGATGGCCGGGAGTGGGCGGGGCGGGGCATCGAACGTTGTTGCACAATCCACGGGAGAGGCAGCCAATTGGAGGAGCAGCGCTGTATCCGGCTCAAGGAAGGAGAAACTGGGAGAGAACCATAGGACGGAGATTGTAGCTAGGGTTCTCGTTCGTCGCTGAATGAAGCTGAAAATTCAGGTTTCTGAGGAGGAGCAGCTCCATAGTTTTTTTTTTTGAACGAACTGGCACAGACTGTGTGCCATTTCTATATTAATATAGAAGTTAAGAAATGAGTTTGTAACGTCTGGGACGATCGGCAGTTGGGCACCATATATATTCATAGACATTATGCACAGGTTCATTATATATATAATAACAAATCGTGAATGCATGCAAAGCTGTGTCAACTTCTAGTCCCGGTCGTCGGCTTGTACAGGTCGATGTCTCGGGGCTAGATCGGGCAAATCATCCATCGCCAAAATCCCAGAGCGCCGGCGAGAAGGACGAAGACGAAGCGCGTACGCCGGGCCAGAGGCTACAGCGACGCTGCGGGGAGCATCACCATGCACATGCGCAGCGTGAACGCCACGACCACGGACGCGACGGCCACCATCATCCCCCACTTCTGCACCCTGGCCACCGCCGCCTCGCCGGGCCTCGCCACGATCGAGAACATTGAGAGCACCAGGCTCGAGAAGAAGCCCAGGCTGATGAACGCCAGGCCCGCGCTGTACAGGGCGGCGGCGCCGGCGGGCTGCTTGCTCTGCTGGCTCGGGGAGTCGTCCCTGCTGGGGCGGTTGACGAACAGCACCAGCGAGGCCGACGCGGCGAAGAGGCACACGGTCTGGACGCTCTTCGCCACGCGCCTCGACTCCGCGTCCAGCTGGTCGGCCGGCTCCTGGTCGCGTCCTCCTTCGCCGGCGGAGGCGGCGGCTTGCAGCGGCGTCGCCGCCTCGATGTCGAACGCGTGGACGACGGTCGTGATCGATGTCGGCGCCGCCTCTTGTTCTTGCGCCGGAGGAGCGGGCTCCTCCTCCGCCTGCGCTGGGCGCCCGGCGAGCTCGGCGCCGAGCAGCAGGCTAGTCCGGTCGTTGAAGGAGCCGGTGAGGACGCGGGCGTAGTCAGCGGCGGAAGGGATGGAAGACTTGATCTTCTCGAGAGCTGGCCGGAACATCCCCGCGATATCCATGATCGAATTCCAGCTAGCAGTGACCACCCTACACCACTCAGACTAAGCTCGCTTGCCGCTAGCTAGTGATTGAGTGTGCCCACGCGCATGCCAGTTGCGGTGGTTATGGAGCCAAAGCCGGCCACCATCTCTTTAACGCCACCGCAACTTAGAAGTATGAATTATAAATAGCTGACGTTGGATGGTGACGGGTGAAACAAGGGCCCATCTCCAAGGTCACTTTTTCCTAAAAACGATATGAATAATATTGATCTACCAAGATTTAAGCTAGTTAAATTAATTAATATAATCATGCATGATGGACCAAAAATAACGAGATCAGCCTAGGAGAAACTAGATGTTTTTCATTAAGATACTCCCTTCATCCTAAATTATAGGTCGTTTTAGCTTTTCTAGATACATAGTTTTTGCTATACATCTAAATATAAAGTCATGTCTACATACATAGCAAAAATATGTATGTAGAAAAATCAAAATAACCTACAATTCACCTCAACCAGTTGAAATGGACCCACTTCCTATGTATGTTAGAGCCTACAAAGAACACATAAAAACATTTCAGTTTTTTAGACAAAGAAAGCTTTATTAATGGAAAGTTCTGCAACAATTCGATACACCCATGCATTACTTAAGAGTGAAAAAACAAGAATAAAACACAGTGTGCTCTAAGCAGCATAGAATCTCAAACTCAACATAGTATAACTCAAAACCACCCAATAAAAAATATTTTGTAACCTATAAAAGATTAGCGTTCTATAAACAAAGGATGATATGCATATTCCAAAAATGGGCCCTACGTACATTTGAAAATATCTAGCCACCTAATAACAGAAACTAGAAAGCCCCTTCACAAATAAAAATGGTATTATTATGATGGCCCGATGGGTTTGGCAAAGTTAAGGGGAAGATAAACAAAGGCGGCGAACTCCTCACCATCTACTCTTCCAACAGTCTCTGGCTTAATTAGTTTTTTTTTTAGGAATCCACCTTAATTAGTTAGTGTACTACTACCTCACAACTCAAAGAAAAGTCAGAGTTGACGCAGAGGTAGGGAGAGAACCGTGAACGTCAGTGAGAGCATTAAACTTAAGTAACACTACTGAAACAGTAAATTACTGACAATTTAATGCAATCAAAGTAATGTATTAATGGAGAGAGTTGGTAGGAAGACAAGCAAGAACTTCAGCCAGAAAAATAAAAAGAGAGGAGAAACAAAGCTTTGTCGGTTTATCATTTAACTGAAAGTTTACCGCACATGCATGTGGGTGTAGTCAAAGATTCCTCTCTAGAAGAAAAGTAGTACTCCCTCCGTCTCAAATTGTAAGTCATTCCAAGAATCTTGGAGAGTCAAAACATCCAAATTTATATAGAAAAATATAAAGATTTATGACATCAACTAGATATACTATGAAAATATAATTGATAAAGAATCTAATGATACTTAGGGGGTGTTTGGGAGGGGGTGCTAAATTTTAGCACCCCCATTTTAGTCACTTTTAGCCCCTCCTCCTCCCAAACACCTAGGCTAAAATGGAGGGGCTAAATTTTAGCCCTCCATAATCCATTAGCCTCTCAAGAGGTGCTAAAATGGACTAAAAGTGCTAAAAGTGGCCCCCCTCCTCCAAAATTCCACCCGGTACCCTCCCCTCTCTCCTCCCCCGCGCTCTTCTCTCTCCTCTGCGCCAGATCCCGCCGTCGTCCTTCTCCGCCCGCCACCGCGCCGCCTCCGCCCAGCCTCTGCGCCCCGCGCTGCGCCACGCCACCCGCGACCTCCGCGCCGGCCCCGCTCGCCCTCGCGGTCTCCGCCAGCCCTGCCCGCCCCCGCGGCCTCCGCGCCGGCCCCCGCCTCCTCCGGCCGGATCCGGCGGTGGCCTTGCCGGAGGGCAAGCAGCAGGGCGTCCTCGAGGTGGCGCCGCGCGCTGTGTCTGCTTCTTTGCGCACACGCCGGAGGAGCTCCAGCCACTGTACGTGTCGTCAGCGGGGTCGCGCAGCGCGATGGAGATGGAGGCGGCGATAGGGATGGGGCTGCCGTCGCCGGGCTGCTGTCGCCGGGGGCGTCGTTCACGCCGCCGCTGTCGCCGTCTGTCGGCGGCGGCAGCGTTGCAGGCGCGTGGCCGCAACCGAACGTGCCGGCGTTGTGCCTGCCCGGGAGTGCAAGGAACCTTCACCTGAGCCGGCTGCGCACGTTGCTGAGCGCGCGTAGCATGGCGGTGGACGAGCTGCTCGCCTCGGCGGACTACGCGGATCTGCCTGCTGCCAGCGTGGCGCTAATGGCTGTGGCCGGCGCTAACGCGACAGGTGGAGGCGGCGGCGGAACCTCCGCGCCGGCCGACCCCGCGGCGCATAGGCCGCCGGCCGACCCGCCTTGGACTCGGCCTCCTCCACCATCCTCTGCTGCCGTGCTTGCCCGATTGGAGTCAAGCAGGAAGATGAGAAGGGGTAAAGGAGAGGAGGCAAATGAGGATAAAAGAGTCTTTTAGCAACCAAAGTGCTAAAATTTAGCCCTCCACCCAAACACCTTATAGTGCTAAAGTTTAGCACTCTATTTGAGAGGCTAAAATTTAGCCCTGGGCTAAAGTTTAGCCCCTTCCTCCCAAACAGGGCCTTAGTTGACATCATAAATGTTATTATATTATCATATAAATTTGATCAAACTTGAGATACTTTGACTCTCCAAAATTCTTGGAATGACTTACAATTTGGAACGGAGGGAGTAAAACAATCAAAGAATGCTGGACAACGTTGTTGTGTAGTCCTGGCCTGTTTGCAAGAGAAGGATTGGCCCATGAATGCTTATGAATTTGCTTCAATTATGTAGGGATTTGGATTCCAGAACCACCGTAGACGTTTCTTCTCAAATCTCAATTATTTCTCATGTATACATGCATCGTCTCTATATACACATATACTACATACATCGGACATTAATAGATGATGTTGAGATCGACAAAGGCTTTCGACTTCGACCTGCTGTGCTAGGTCATTCCTCCAGTAGGGAACATCAATTATTCCGAACGGGAGGGAGTATATATTTATTCCACAAATGCATGGCATTTGGATAGAACCGCTAGTAAATTAATTGAAAAAAGCAGCACGGATATTCAAAAACTCGGTTTCTTTTTTTAACGTAAAGCTGGCAGGAGATTTGCCACTTAATATAGAAGAGAGTTGTGGCCTAGTCCAAACAAAAACAGGGGGAAAAAAGCAACTATACAGAGGGTAACAAAGTGCCTATTGTTTTTGTTGCTGGCCAAGACTCCCTCCTTAATTTGGGAAAATTGGTTTCATAGCATCGAAAGATTGTCACATCCGTAAACTACCATCAAAAGATTATCGCTCTGTAAACTAGTGACCCAAAACTCGGTTTCTTTAGAGCATCTTCAAGAGTGCTTAAAAAAATAAATCTCAAAAAATTAGTTTTGAGACCTTGCCAAAAATTATTGGAACGAAAAAAATAGCCCATGAACCAACAGTTCCAAAAAACTTGGTCCAAAAACATTCAATTCTTGGCACATCATTCATACGTGGGCCCAAAATTTATTTTTTTCGGCTGTGAACAGTACTTATGGGATTTTTATTTCCTCCTCCTTTTTTCCGTGGGTTTTGGTAGTAAGAGAGGGGGGCAAATTTGGCTCAAGATCAAGTTGGTATTGGGCATGCGGAAAAGTTGAGAACGAAATTGAACAACTGTTGGAGCGTTATTTTTTCACCTTCGTTCTCAAAACTAATTATCGGAACCATATATTGAGCACTATTGGAGATGCTCTACAATTTTCGCCACTACTAGCTTGTTGCGGCGCTTGGATTAGTAGGGGTACGGTTCAAGTGTATCGCCTTTCCGATCTGAGGAGGACTAGCTAGTACTTCAAATAAATATCGTTTATATATATATATATGCTGTTCTTTCCCTTGTACTAAGTACTCTTGAATAGTAATGACTTTCCGGGATTCATCAGGTTTTGCAAGTAAAAGAAAAGAAAAACGAATCTAGAAAGAGGCTTTCAGGCTTGTCCGCAAGCCAGCGGTTTCAAACATAGCAGGCGGCGTTAGTTTGTCGAAGTCACCGGTCAATGACATCGACCTGATCGAGCCACCGAGGCGACATCTGCATATTAATATACACATGGAAAACCCGGCTGATAGTGATTCATCGACAAAACAATTAATCATTGTCCAGAAAAAGTATGATCAATATGCTTTTTTTTTTGGACTCGATCATGGATGCCGAGAGATTCTCCATGTGCTCAGCTCCATCAGTGACTCAGCTCAGGGCCGGGGTTAGTAAACCCCACCGTGCACAGTGAACTCCAATGACGTCATGGAGAAGACGTCAGCACTAATCGAAGCAATGTCCAAAGGCAAAAAAATAGTATCAGTTATATAATACAAAGTGAACAAATCGATCGAGCACCACCATCCTGCAAATTGGGATGGCTTGCTAATATACTATCTCCACGCATGCACGACTCTTGGGAGCTGATCTAGCTGTCCGGCCGATTGTAATGCAATTTGTTTCTCTTGGCTAATCTTCTTCTACGCTTCTACGGAGTAGATAAAACGAGCTGCGCTAAATTAAGAGGTTGTTTGGAAGGGGTTCTCCTAAAATAGCTTCACTGGTGAAGTCAAAATCAATGAAGCTAAAAAAACTATCTTCACATGGCTTCTAGTTTATTTTAACCCCGGTTTACAAAACAGATTCATACTATCGTGCCTCGATTTGCACAAAACAGGTGAAATCTAAACCAAAAAGCATCGCCAAACAAGTCCTAATATGCTAGCAGTACTACTACCTGTCTACCTCCACTGGCTGAGCTTCGTGTAGGCCAAAGAGGACCCTGCCCTCTCCTTGCCAATTGCAAAAATCATTAACCAGCTATAGATTGATGCTTAGAAACTAAAAAATGAGCACATTATAATAGCCCCCTCTTAATTTGTGTTCCAGCTCCGCCGCTGTCTACCTCCAAACTAACCTATCATGGTTTAGTTCCCTACTACTACCTTCCATATTTGCAGCTCGTGATCCTCGTCAGATCATCCATAGACCGGAGACCAAGAGCTCGTGATCAAAGACAGTGAACGTGCGTGATGGAGGGGTCGAGCTGCCTATACGGCTGTACATGCCAAGCGACCTGCGTGCGAATGTCAGGGCTTCACGCTGACGTCAAGACCGGAAGTCATCTGCTTAACTATCGGCCCGGTTCCGTACGACTACTACGTCTCGTCCCGTTTTGTTACTAGAACACCGATCCATCAGCCGCCAGTGGGCCACAGCTAGCCTTTGCTGATGGTCAGGCCAGGCCTATGACTTCCTTCCTTCCAGAACGTATGACTGATGAGTGATGATGACCCTTCTGGTTCTAGGAATAAAATGAATAACATGGTGAAAGAAGGTCGTGTGAGCACTGAGCACCACGCAGTCGAACAACATTAAGATGATTTCATCAAATGAAAAGGTGATGAACTACAATACTTTTAGATCTTGTTTGGCTCTACAATTATCATAGCTCTACATCCTTATCTCTAAGACAAGCTCATGTTTTTTTTTCCATAGCGGGCAATCCCGGATTTTCATTACTAGAAGGAGCGAAATTACAAAGTCTCTCCACACAAGCTCCTAGCTTGAAGAAGTTGTGTTTTTTTTCCTTGCAAAAAAGTTAGTATGCTTTTTAAAATGTGCCACATGGATCATATAGAGCGTTCTCTGAGTAAGTGGATTTGTTGACTCATCTGCACAATTTATCTTTAAAATTCATAGCTTAAGCTCGGATGAAGAGGACGACGCTAGACAGTGGTGTGGCATTTGAGGCGGTCGCCAATGATGGGAGAAGCCAGAAGCGGTGTCTGGTGCTGACTGCTGACTGTTGCGTTTGCCAACAGGCAACAGGCAAGGTTTTTTTTTTTTTTAGCACAACCCAAACATGCAAGCGCTTAGAACATTTCATAATGGGCCGCGAGGAACCCAGCAGTGGGCTGCCCGCGCGTGGCGAGTGGGCTAGGGAGCCGGCTGGTTGGTACCTTGCTTGAGCCCGTGGGTTGGTACCTTTTGAGCCGTTATCAATGATGGGCCAGCGCGGCAAATACTGGCCCGGGACTTCCAGGCCTCGTCGTGTTCAGTTGCTCACAGCCGACCGCGCGTCGCCCCCGGCCCCCCGACTTGGGACTTCGACGACAGTCCGACTCGATCCCCTCGCTCGGCCTCCCTAACCCTAACGAGGGCTGCGGCGGTCGCCGGTCACCGTCAGCCGCGAAGCGCGCGGCGGGAAGCGGCAGGCAGGCGCGCGCTGGGCGGCTGCAGCTCGCGGCCTCGCGGGCAGGCGTGCCCCTGGGCCGGGCGGCTACAGACGGGCAGGCACGTCGTGCGCGGCAGCCGGCAGGAGACGGCGGGCAGTTGCGGGGCGCGCCGACCACCGGCGCGGGCAAGTGAAGCCGTGAAGGCAAGGCGGTTGGGCGAAAGCAAGCTCCATCCTCCATTGCTCCAAGCAGGCAAGCAATCAGATACTCATGCCACATTAGCTAGGTGCCTAGCTCGAATTTTTCTGAATTGATATTTGATTGTTACAATTGCTTAGGGTTTAACACTTTAGCTATTACGGAATTGTTCAGTTTGCCATTTGACTTAGTTTTACACTTGTACTTGCCCATTGTGAATGTACAACTGTTTCAGTTGTTGTTGAATGTCAAATTCAAGAACTAGAACCGCCTGTGTATTGTACTTCTGGAAGCTTTATTTTACCTAATTTGAGGCATTATGAAAATTTGGAGTACGGAATGGGCATACCAAGCAGTAAAATCCTGGCTAAGCCACTGATTACAGCTTATATGTGTAAACGCTAACTTCATTTTTTTTTTGCAGAAAAACTATACTGGATCCGCTCCTGCTAGGAGAAGATGATTACAGAGAAGCCAAGTTGGATTCGCCATGAGGGGCTGCAGATCTTCTCCATCGACATCCAGCCCGGCAGCCTCCGCTTCGCCACCGGTGGCGGTGACCAGAAGGTATCTTGTGTTTTTTTCTCCCTTCTACTTACTTTGAATCTAAGTGTAAATTTTCACTTCCTCCTTTAACATTCTGCAAGGAAAAAGTTTCTGCTAATTTGGCTTGTCAGTTTCATGTTTAGCCTTTTTCAGTGCTAACTTAACACTGTCGCGTGTTCACTGTGCTAACTGCTGTAGTCAATTTTTTTGTGATTTTGTGATCTTCCCTAGATAAAAGTATTTGAAGGTTAAGTATTGCTAGTATGAGAATTCTACTATGTTCTTGGGTACATCTTTTTTGGTTATGGGTAATATTTTGGTTCAATTGGCTATTGGACTATCTGAGATAACCTTAGGATTAGGAAGATAACCTTAGAATTGGGTATTGGTAATATTTGAGACAAGACTTTTTACAGGGAATTGTTGTGCAGTCATTGTTGTCCAAAATTTGGATCTCGTAAGGTTGATTCGAGTTATTTGTGCTGTTTTCAGTCCAATTTTAGTTAGCATGTTGTGTTAGGGCAGCTCCAGTGTGTGTGTTGACGTTTGAGGATGCTTAACGGAGGGAGGGAAAGAGAAAGATATGAGAGGTGCCATGCACTGGGTCACGCTCGCTTAGCTTCTGGCACTTTTTTTGAACATTGATTCTAAACACTAAGGTTTTACTTACAGCTTACTAGGATTAGCTGAGTGAACTAAAATCAAGGTTTGGCATTGATGTGATTCTTCACCGAGGGTGATGGTAACTGTGTTGTTGAGTGATAATTGAAAATTTTTAACGTTGAGTTTGTTGCAATTTCTTATTCTGTCGAGTCATATAACTTGCTTATGTAATACTGACGTGTTACCACTGCTTGATATTTTCCTTTCATCTTTCTTAGGTGGCCTTCTCCTTACAAATTTAACTTTTACTTGTTTCGTTGTTGAGATAGGTTCGAATATGGAGCATGAAATCTGTGGATAAGGATAATGCCAACCATGATTCCAGCCAAAGATTGCTCGCTACAATGCGTGATCATTTTGGATCAGTAAACTGCGTGAGATGGGCCAAGCATGGCCGCTATCTTGCTTCAGGATCAGATGATCAGGTTATCCTAATTCATGAGAGAAAAGCTGGTTCTGGAACATCTGAATTTGGTAGTGGAGAACCTCCGGATGTAGAAAATTGGAAGGTCATTATGACCTTAAGAGGGCATACTGCAGATGTGGTAATTATCTTCTAAAATCCACTGTGCTATGTTTATGCTTGTTCTTTACCTCTTACTATTACCTCTGTGATCTTTACTTTTAACTACTGAACACATTTTCCATTTCTTATGTGTAAAGTAGGTAGATCTTAGTTGGTCCCCTGATGATTCAACATTGGCTAGCGGCAGCTTGGATAATACCGTTCACATATGGAACATGACCAATGGTATTTGCACCGCTGTCTTGCGAGGGCATTCCAGCTTGGTCAAAGGGGTTACCTGGGATCCTATTGGTTCTTTTATTGCAAGCCAGTCAGATGATAAGACTGTTATAATATGGCGCACAAGTGATTGGAGTCTTGCTCACAAGACAGAAGGCCATTGGGCAAAATCTGTATGTCATGTTTCATGACTTTTGTTTATTAACTTTATTTGTGATCTTCATGTCTCGGTTTGCTGAATGCCTTTCTCGCTTTATTTGTTCCTGCAGCTTGGTTCAACATTCTTTAGACGACTTGCTTGGTCACCTTGTGGCCACTTCATAACTACGACTCATGGGTTCCAGAAACCTAGGCATTCAGCACCTGTGCTTGAAAGAGGCGAATGGTCTGCAACTTTTGACTTTCTAGGGCATAATGCGCCTGTTGTTGTGGTTAAGTTTAATAACTCAACGTTCCGTAAGAATTTTTCAAATGGTCAAGACACAAAGGCTGCACCAGTTGGATGGGCCAATGGAGCATCAAAGACATCAACAAAAGAGCAGCAACCATATAATGTTATTGCTATTGGAAGTCAAGACAGAACTATTACTGTTTGGACGACAGTGAGTGCCCGGCCGTTATTTGTTGCTAAGCATTTTTTCTCTCAAAGTGTGGTTGATTTATCTTGGTAAGACACTTCCACTATTTCCGCACAACCAGTATTATCCTGTATGATCAGGCTCATGGTGATACTGTTCTTTTCCCTCACAGGAGCCCTGATGGTTATTCACTTTTTGCCTGCTCCTTGGATGGATCGGTTGCCAACTTTCACTTTGAAGCAAAGGAGCTTGGATACAGGTTAAGTGACTCTGAAATGGACGAATTGAAGAGGAGCAGATATGGTGATGTTAGAGGACGTCAGTCAAATCTGGCTGAAAGCCCTGCACAATTGCTGCTAGAACAAGCATCAGCAAAACAATCAGCTGGCAAAAAGGGGTCTTCCGTTGCCCAGCCATTTCAAGCACCCTCAAAAGTTTCTGCAGATGTGCCTAACCCAGCTCCCGTTGTGCAAAGTCAGAAGGCTCCTGAAGCTTCACCTGAAGATGATAAGAAAATAGCAGGTCCCACTTCTGATGATGTAAATAAAGTTAACCGGTTATCTAGTCCCGTGAAACAGAGAGAATACAGGCGTCCTGATGGCCGGAAAAGAATTATCCCAGAGGCAGTTGGATTTCCTTCCAACCAGGATAACATACCCAACCGTTCTCAGAATCAAGTTGTGGATTTTTCATCTCTGGATCAACGAATGAATGGAAAAAGGCCGTCTTATGGCAGTAGTGGTAACTGTAATAACTGCGAATTTAGGGATCGCTCTGGTGTTACAGCAAGGGCAAACATAACTGAGAGTCTTGTTATTCAAAAAGCTTCAACTAGTGCTGGCAATGATGGAAGGCTGAGTATAGAACACACCGGATCTGTAGTTCCAGGCTCTTTGACCTCATGCTCTGCTCTTTCTATCCATGTACAAAATAAGAAAGACAATGAGGATTCTATACCAGTCTGCCTTGAAGCAAAGCCTGTAGAACGTGCTGCAGGTGATATGATTGGTGTCGGTGGTGCCTTTTCAACAAAAGAATCCGAGATAAAGTGTACAAGAGGTACAGAAACTCTTTGGTCAGATCGTATCTCTGGTGAGGTTACTGTCTTGGCAGGCAATGCGAATTTCTGGGCTGTTGGTAGTGAAGATGGTTGCCTGCAGGTGAGTAACATCACCTATCAGAATTTTTCTTATAAAACGATTCTGGTTTCAATTTGGATGCTACTATGCCTATCTAGTATTACTGGAATATGCCTTTTATTTTCTAACAATCTATTATTCTTCAACGCATAAATTTATTTTTCTGATTAGGTTTACACAAAATCTGGAAGGCGAGCAATGCCAGCAATGATTATGGGATCTGCAGCTGTTTTTATAGATGTTGACGACTGCTGGAAGTTGCTTCTTGTCACAAGGAGAGGTTTAATGTACATATGGGACCTCTATAATAGGACCTGCATTTTGCAGGACTCTTTAGCTTCTTTGGTTGCATCTCCAGATGAGGCATCGGCAAAAGATGCTGGTAACTATTTTGCATCGAGTCTTCAGTTCTCACGTGCTACCTGAGATGGCTAATCTGAACCTGGTTGCATTTAGATTCTTAGCATTTGTTGAAATAGTTGACGCTTACTAATTGTCCTTGCTTTGTTGACAGATACAGTAAAGGTCATATCTGCTAAATTCTCAAGATGTGGTTCCCCCTTAGTCGTCCTTGCCAGCCGTCATGCTTTTCTTTATGACATGGGCCTGAAGTGCTGGCTAAGGATCGCTGATGATTGTTTTCCAGCATCAAATTTTGCTAGCTCATTTGGTTCCACTCAGGGTGGGGAGCTAGGCAAGTTGCAGATTGATATAGGCAAGTTCATGGCTAGGAAGCCTATTTGGAGCAGGTCAGTGTGCAGAACTGTGCACCTTCGATTGCTTGAGTATTATAGGCTCTTGAAACTTGCATTGGCATCCTTGTGTGCTATGTATCAGAATTTTCAAATCAACTGGTGTGGGTGTTTCTGTTTCAGGGTTACAGATGATGGGTTGCAGACCCGTGCCCATTTGGAGACCCAGCTGGCAGCTTCTTTGGCTTTGAAATCAGCACAGGAGTACCGCCAATGCCTCCTGTCTTATGTACGGTTTTTAGCTAGGTAGGTTCATAATATATTTATTCACTTTCCATGTCTATGGATTACCAGTTAGCTTTTAGCATTGTTTTTGGTCCTCAGTTCTGTTTCCGAATTAGTTGAGAAAATATGTGAGTTTGTACATCTTGTGAAAATCTTTGCTGAAATGCTTCTTTTCATTTGGTCTTTTTTGCATGCAGGGAAGCAGATGAATCTCGTCTACGTGAAGTTTGTGAGAGCTTCCTAGGTCCTCCGGTGGGCATGGTTGGTTCTGTGTCATCTAGGGATCCCAAAAATCTGGTGTGGGATCCTGATATTCTTGTAAGTCTCCTTTTCCTTGGCCATTTGCATACTAGACTTGCCCACCTACATTTTTTTCCACAAAAAAGTCACTTTCAATTTGTCACATCTGACAAGTAGCGTCCTTGCTAGATAACCATGAGGTTTCATGAACTATAAATATACAGCACTCCTAGTTCTCATGTTTCTTAGTTGACATGATGTTCCAGTCTGTAAACTAACCAATGGCAACTCTGCAGGGGATGAAGAAGCACAAACTTCTTAGGGAAGATATACTTCCTTCCATGGCATCGAACCGGAAAGTCCAGCGGCTGCTCAACGAGTTCATGGACCTCTTGTCAGAGTATGAAGCTGCTGAGACCAAAGCTGACCCGATGGACGTCACACCGACACCGCATTGCACAACAGAAGCTAGCAACAAGGTGATACAGCCCACAATAGAAGCCAGCGACAAGGTGATGCAGCCGGCAGCAGAAGCCAGCGACAAGGTGATGCAGCCTGCAGCACAAGCCCGTGACAAGGTGATGCAGCCTGCAGCACAAGCCAATGACGAGGTGATGACCTCGTAGTTGTTGCTGCCCCTGGCATGCTCCAGTCCGGTTGCTGGAGACTTTACTGACCTCTCGATTGGTAAGTATGATAGGATAGTTCGCTGCGGGATACAGCGTCTCTTTAGAGAAGTGCTTTTATTAATCAATTAGCTGTGCATGTAACTGGTAGATTGTTTACATGGCGACCTTGGGCAAACACTGACATTAGATGTAACGCTGAGTGTAACAGTAGAAAAGGAAACGAGGTCGCCTGGTGATTATTGTGTTACAGTAATCTGTAAAAGGACGGATAAACTCATGTCCTTTTTGGTTGCAAGGCAATATCGGCCTTGATGGTTTTTAGCTAAGGCTGTGTGCGTTTCCTTTTGTAGAAAATGCAGCAAGAAGAGCTTGCAGAAGAGTTGGAGTAGGATTATTCGGGCACGGACGTGAGTGAGACTATAGCTGTTGCCTGTTGGCAACTGAATGAAGATTTGCACTAGGCCTTGTGGGACCCTGTATTATTCTCCAAAACTGATTCAGCCGTTTTTCATATCTTGCCTTTTCAGCGCTATTAGCTGAACATAATTTGTTTGCGTGCATGGTTATCGATCAGGCTAACATCAACTTATGACGGTGGCACAGTGGATGGTGAATGGTGATTGAGGGAAGGCGAGAGAGAATTTCAGGCTGGCGTACGTGAGCAGAGCTGATCCACCATCAAATCTGCAAGTCCCAAGCAAATCACGGTGCGCCGCGGATTATATACGTACGCTAGGCGTGTGAATCATGCGCATGACTTGTGATTGAAGATGGCAGGAACTCGGAAGGCGTGCTGCGCTTCACCTGCTACTGTGTGGGCCGGCCGGCGCGCGCGTAGGCATCTGCAAGAAGACCCTGTTGAATATAGTGGATGCGCACCTGACTATGGTACGCGTATAAATAGAACATGACAAACAATTATTATAAATATGATAGGGTAAACAATTGTTGTCATATAAACCTGAGTAAGCAATAAAACATCGTACACATCGATTAAAACACTTGTTTAATGATGAGACATTAACAATCCATCTTTATCAACTAACGGATAGAGATACGTCAACTTTTCAAACAACCAGAAGTTTGCCGCTCAGCTATAAACACACACGATTCTAGCAATCCAACAATTCTTCTTAAATGCATAAAAACCAAGTACAAACAATTCGGTAGTCTTGAAACATATGGAAGCTGCAGGGACAAAATATCACAAACTTGAATATTAAAATGTACATGATAAAATACATATTCTAATGTGAAGAGGCAAATAACATATCCACGTTAGCGTAAAATTCTTTTACCGTCGGATGGTTGATTTACGGCTCTTGTCATTGGCTGAATGATCCGTCTCTTCTTCGGAGGATGACCCCACGCGTCAACACCTGATTCCCTTGGGTAAAAATATCTCTCTCTCGAACCGTTCTCTCCCAATCGCTGGAGCCGAGCGCCGCTTTGCGCACCACCGGTCCACCGCCGCTCGACGCTCGCGCTCCATTGCCGCGGCCGCCTCTCCCGTCAGCAACGCCGCCCGCAGCCGGGCTCGTTCCTCCACGCATACGATGGACATCCCTCCTCACCTGCTCCCTTGCGCCCTTGCACGCTTCCGTGCCGCCGTGCGCCCTCCTTGCCCCCGCCGCCGAACACGCCGTGGAAGCCTGGCTGGCATACCCCGCACTATCAGCCCCCGCGGCGTCTGCCTCCTTTCAGGAAAGGATGTCTTCTGTGGTCTTCTTCCCTAATTTTCTCCTTTTCTTCCACGCTTCCACACTGCTCCTGTATGCAAGGTTCTCCCTCCTGCCGGCTTCCCTCTGCCCCTTCCTTTCGGTGCCCCTGCTTTTGGGAAGCGCAGATTCATTGGCAGGGATTGGAGTTGCTGCTCTCTATTTTCCCTATCCTATTTCACCTGTATTTGTTTCTTTCCAATTTTCTCTTTCTTCCTGTCATACTGATTGACGTCTGCTCCAACGAGTTTTGTGTGACTAATCTTTTGTCTCTTTTACATCTATTGCTTCTTAAGGATAAGGTGCTGCTGGAGAAGAGGGATTGCAGCGCTCCCAGTTTAACTTGGGGTCAGTATTATATCTTCCTCCCTCCCCGGCATGTAAGTACAAGCTGGCACCGGAATTTCCAGGGTAGAAACAACTCTTGGTAGTATTATGCTGTCTTGCACAGCTTCTATTTTCTCCTGTCTTCCATTGTCCAAGCTCATAGTACATTTTGTCAGTTGTCACACAACGGGGAAGATGAACTAAAGTTAACAAAGAATGTTAGATGGTAAAGATAATTGCATCACAGTTTCAGTTTCCAAGCTGTAAGTCAAGGGCCATCTTTTTCGTAAGATCCTCAAGTTGTTGGGATTTTGGTCAACATATTTGACCAGATCCTTGAGGTATCATTCATATGTCTGATTACAATTGAATCATAGAGAAGCTCCATGATACCATTAGTTACATACCAACCTCTTATAAAAAGACTACTCTTTTATATAGTAGCCAGTGATATATCTGAATTCTTATTTTCTATATGATTTTTCCTATTTAGTTATATTGTTGCATTTCCTTAAGAAATTTAATAGATTGCAGGAAATAAAGCTTGATATAACTTAAATTTTCTCCATAAACGGCTCTTAATGGTAGATATTTGTCCATCTTTATGCCTTTATATAGATACCTCAATTTCTGATATGCTATAGACCTGCAACAGACACTTTTATGTAAAAAAAGATCATAACCAGTACCATTTGCAATATCATGTGTGGCAATTTCGTAGGTCCGTGTGATTTGCAATTTGAAACCATAGTTGAATTCAAAAGTCATTGGCTTGTGAAATTATATTCCAATATTGCACAGAAAATAAAATGCCACATGCTGCTTTTTGTCATGCATTTATTTGTCCCATTAGATCTCTTCTAGAGTATTGCTAAATTAAGTCAACTTACGCTCCATGTTTGTAACAAAAAAATTGGTGGCAAGCAGCTTGATGCAATGTAACAGTATTTAGCCTCACATTGCACCTTGTTCTCTGGAAGGGATCACACTTAATGAAATTATCTGATTTCTTTGCAGAGTACCATATTTCAGTGTGAACATGGAGAAGAGTAACAATAATTTCAAAATTGCAGTCTGGTAAGTTAATCTCACGCTTCTCATTGTTTAATCCAATCCATGTTTTTCCTATTTGTGTATTAGGTGCACAGATGTCCTGTTAGTTTAGCATTTCTTTCAACATCTCCTTTCCATGTAATGTCTACATTCTTTGTTTTGCTGCTGTAGGCTATGCTTTATCTGTTAGTGGATGGTTCTAGAGATGTATGTGGTTGATGCAACAATGATTCTGCAGCAAAAGGTAGTTTGCTCGGTCTCATGGTAATGCCAGACCTAATACTGCATAGTTTAAATGTTCGTGTGACAATACAAGCATCCTCTTTAAACTAGGCAGAAGAAAACTCTAAACCATGGGTTCATGCCTATTGCATTTCATTTCAATTCTGTGTGGAGTACATCATGCTACTAGCAGACTGAACATCTGTGTTTCCGTTGGCACAATTAGCTTTTACCGATATTAGCTTGAATGTGCATAACCTCTTTTCAATCACAATGGACTTGGTAATTCTTCTATGTTTCTGCCTCAGTATAGGTCTTTCTCTCATGCCTTTCTGGTTAGTAGAAATACTACAAGATTAATCTTAAATAGCAATGCTGGACTATTTACAGGCCAGAACAGTTTTTCCGAAGAATTACAATGCTCCCTATCGAGGGATGTGCTCTAAGAGGAGGCTTCTGTAAAAAGAGTGACCATCATGATGGTTCAGCTGGGGCAGTGTGCAGCAAGGTTGGAGGAGGACAATAGTGGCAATGAGTCAATTGAAGTGATAGCAGATAATTTCTCTGAAATTTCTCTTGGTTCTTTACTAACCGATACAGTGAGCCTTTGCCTGCAATCCTAATTGGATATAATAATAAACTTCTACCTACCTGTTGAACAGCTGATCCCAACCCTCCCTCTGCATTAGAGAGATGGATCAATCAGATGAGTACTCTTCAAATGTCAAGATCGGTGAAAGGCCTCCTTGGTGCTCCGAGGTACTGCAGCTGCAGTAGCATGGAACACATTTATTTGTAGCAGCCGAGAAAGGTATGCGTTTAATTCTTGTGAATGGAAGAACAGAGCACCCTGCAGTTTTCCAGTGGTTGAATTGAATGTGTCTTGAAATTCTACAACTAAATCGCTTTTTTCTAACTATACTGAAACGATCAGATCCTGCTTCTAACATGTATTATGGGTGTTATCTCAGATTTCTATGAAGTACATTTATACTGCCATAGCATCCGCGTTGTTATGAAGTAACATGATCCTAGAAGATGGATAATTTCACACTCAGTTTGATTGATTCAATAATTCTTCTAGAGACAAACTTACTTGGACATGATTTTTAAATTTATGCACTAATAGGAACTGTAGTATACCTATATATTTTGAACAGCGACCCTCAAGTTAGTGTTTTCATGGTGGTTATTATATGGCAATTTTATCTACCATGTCACAATTCCACACTGATGTTATAATGCAATGTCTACTTTATGACATTTTTTTTGGGTATGGTCTGCATCTCCCTTTTCTCAGTGTTTTCCATCATACTGTTTCAGCTGATCACATGTATGCTGTACAGACTAATGAGTGTTTCACTAACCACCAAGCCGTGTGGATTTCATGTATACTAATTCAGCAAAGGAAATAAGGACTAAAAATAGTATTTGTCTGCCTGCAATATTAGGAAGGATCCTTGCACAAATTTCTTTATCAACAGTTATACACGTCAAGCACTCATTCATAAAATTTTTGCTATGGGTATCAACTTCCACATGACAACCCATAGCTGGACCATTCTCTTTTGCCACCATTGATACTTTACAAAGCTGTATCTAGAAAGTTCGAGCCTCTTAAAACAATGGTCATGGCCTTTTAGAAGTGCTTTCCTTTTATCCAAGTCAATGCTAATACTTTTATAGATCTATATTTTGATCAAATAAAGGTAGCTGCTACTTATGGCAATGGTAATTTTCTTGCAAGATCCGAATGATCTTCTAAATTCCCATCTACTAACTTTATTGAACAATGCTATGCTTTAGGTGAACAGTCTCATCATGGGTACATCTAATGTATGGCAATGCCATTTTGTTTGCTAAGATGGTGATGAAAAAAAGATTATAATTCAAATTATCAAAACATGTAGACACTCGATCTGCTTCAAAATAACAAATTAAAGACTGTCGCAGAGGCAGAAGGCAACCAACGCCAACCGCCGCTCAACGACCGCGACAACGCCGACCAGGTCAGCGCCCGGGACAGATGCAGGCTCCCCGTACACGCCCGCAATCTACTAGCCGACCTCGAGCAGGCCGGCCACAATGTCTTCACTACCCCCTAGGCTAACCTGGAGGCTGTGTACGCCAACCTAGAGAATCTCCCAGATTCAGACCAAGTCTGGTGAATCCGGGCGCGACTCCAAGTTGCCAACGCCCAGATCGAGGAACAGGCCAACAACCGGCCCGCACACTCTCGGTTCACAGCTACCCGGCACTCGGAGCTGATCCGGGCATAGCAGATCCGACCACCGCCGAGGTGACCGCGCAAGAGGTCGGATGGAGCCAATCCCCGAAGAAGTGGTGTAGCAAAACGCTAACCCACCCGTCAACGACAACTTTAACAACGATCGTCAGCGCAACAACAACGATAACCGCCGCCGCGGCAGGAGAGGCGACGATGAGGACCGCGGCCGACCAGATCGGCAACGCGATCTCCGTGATGAGTTGCGTGACCTCCGTCAGCGCCGCGACCTCCGCCCCGACCTTAACAACCGCCACAACGAGCGTGACGAGTATGAGCTCCGACGCCGAGCCGAGTACGACCGCGACTATGGTGCTCCTGGATTCAACCGGGACATAAATGCTAGGACCGGCGTCGCTAGGAAGATGAGATGCGCCGCCGCGCCGACTACGACCCGTGTACGGCGCCCTCGAAGACGCTTATGACCCGCCCAGGCGCGATCACGACAGACGCCACAGGGCTCCACCAGTCCAGTACTACCTCAACGACGACGACGACACAATGATCGATGGCTTCGCTGCCTTCACTCCACGCCTCAGTGCTGTCGATTGGCCGGCCACATTCAAGCCGGCAATCAATGAAAAGTATGATGGTCGTTCCGATCCCACCATCTGGCTCAAGACGTACAGTACCGTAGTGAAAGCCGCCAATGGCACCTATGACCAGATGGCTGCCTACTTCCCGATGGTGATGGGTCCCGCTCCGCTCCTGTGGGTGGAGAACCTCCCTCCGAACAACATCGACAGCAGGGGTCAGCTCGCTAGAGCTTTCACCCAGAATTACCAGGCTACCTACAATAGGCCGAGCAACATGAAAAAACTCAGCCAAGTCCGCCAGAGGATAGGTGAAACCATCCGGGAGTACGCCAACCGCTTCTTCGAGAATCGCAACAGGCTAGCCGATGTTGAGGACTGCAACATCATCATGTATTTCCATTCCGGCTTGATGAACCGCACCATGTTCTGCAAGATGTACGAGGCTGCCCCCAAGACGGTCGGGTAGATGATGGAAGTTGCCAACAAGCAAGCAGACATCGAAGAGGCGGCGAAAGTTCAGTTCCAGAACGTCAAGCACCGTCCGGCCGACGACTATGATAAGCCAATCCATGACGAACCCAAGCACGTCCAGAGTCCCGACTTCGAAAAAGGGCCCAAGAGGTCCTCGCCGCTGAAGTTGATCCCACTAGGCCGACCACCTTCAACCGGGAAGAATTCGACGAAACCCTCAACACTCCATGCCCCTTCCATAAGGACGCATGTCACACACACTCTTCGAGATTCCACAGTCCTGAAGAAAGAGCTCGGCATCCCGGTGGAGTACAAGCGGCCCCGCCGCAATCGGGGTGACAATAGGCGTGGCTACCAAAGTCATGATAATTGCAACATCCGCGACAACTGCTGCCGCGACGGCCGCTACAACGATGATCGAGACCGCCGCCGTGACGACCACGACAACCGCAGGCGTGACGACCACGACGATCAGAATCGAGAAGAGCGCCGTGACCAGCCACATCAGGACGCACAACGGCCCGGTGCCGACCAAAACGGGGAGTTGCAGCGACCAAAGCGCCAAGTCAACATCATGATAGGTGGCCGTAACGCCTTTTGCAGCAACCGCAAGCAGAAGTTACACTAGCGAGAGGTGCACTTTGTTTCTGTACATCTAGTCTAGTATCTGGAGAGGTGCACTTTGTCTCTATACATCCAATCTAATATCTGTGCTGGTCAGAGCAATCTATAACCTTCTCCAGTCAAGATCATTGGGTCCACATCCCAGATCCCGGGTCCTACCCGCTGGTGGTTTGCCCGACCATAGATCGGGCCCTACTCCCCAAGGTGCTGATTGATGGTGGCAGCAGTCTTATCATCATCTTCACCGAGATCTTGAAGCGCATGGACTTCGACTTCAAGCGGCTCTAGCCCTGTGAAGAGCCCTTCTACGACATTGTCCCTAGCAAAGGGTCCTATCCGATTGGCTGAGTTGTTTTGCCGGTCATCTTTGGCACACAGGCCAATTACGGCACGGAGTACCTCACATTTGAGGTGGCGAACTTCAAGACTTCGTACCATGCCATCCTTGGCAGGCCCATGTTGGCGAGGTTCATGGCGATCCCGCACCACACCTACCTCGTCCTCAAGATGCTGGTCCCAAACGGAGTCCTCTCCGTCTATGATGATGCGGAGACGTTGTACAAATGCGACATCGAGGCAATCCAGCTTGCAGAAGCCCTGGAGTTATCAGCTAGGACCATTGCCATGGTGGCTAAGGCTTAGAAGATCAATAAGGACCAGCTCACGATCCTTGAGACAGAGCTGACGCCCACGGCGATGCAGCCCGACCCTAAGGTCAAGAAGATCTGTCTTGGCCTGGAAGACCCGACCAAGACGGCCCTCATAGGGGCCGAGCTCTCGGAGAAATAGTAAATCGTGCTCACCAGTTTCCTTCGGGAAAACTTGGACATATTCGCGTGGAAGCCATCTGATATGCCCGGTGTCCCCAGGGAGCTAGCTGAGCACTCCTTGGACTTGAGCAAGACTGCGTGGCCGGTTAAGCAGAAACTTCACTGCTTCGTCTAAGATTGCAATGAGGCCATTAGGGTAGAATTAAATAAGCTCTTAGCCGTCGGATTCATCCGTGAACGTAAGCATCCCGACTGGTTAGCAAACCTAGTCCTTGTAAGAAAGAAAATCGGTGAATGGAGAATGCATTGATTACACCGACTTGAACAAGTACTGCTCTAAGGACTCCTTCCCTCTTCCACGCATCGACCAAGTCGTCGACTCTATGGTGGGGAGCATCCTGCTCTACTTCCTCGACTGCTACTTAGGCTATCACCAGATCGCCCTTGATCTTGCGGACCAAGACAAGATGGCGTTCATAACATCCTTCGGCATCTACTGCTACAACACCATGACCTTCGGGTTGAAAAATGCTAGCGCCACCTACCAGAAGGCAATTCAGGGTTGCCTCGCAGCACAGCTGCACAGGAGCGTCGAGGCTTACGTCGACGATGTGGTTGTCAAGATAAAGGATGAGGAAAGCTTCATAACCGACCTTGAAGAGACTTTCAAAAGCCTCCGGGCTTACCGCTGGAAACTTAACCCCGGCAAGTGCGTCTTCGGTGTTCCGTCTGGAAAGCTCCTGGGCTTCATGGTCAGCCAGCGAGCATCAAGGCCAACTCTGTCAAGGTGGATGCGCTCAGAAACATGGCGAAACCATCTAACAAGAAGGACGTTATAAAAAATACTGGCATGATGGTGGCCCTTAGCCGCCTCATCAGCAAACTTGGAGAAAAAGTCTACCCTTCTTCAAGCTCCTTAAAAAGGCGGACAAATTTGAGTGGGACGACGAGGCTAGCAAGGCACTCGAAGAGCTCAAGGCTTTCCTCATCACCCTCCCGTCATGACGGCCCTGGCTGATCATGAAACGATGTACCTTTACATCTCTGCACGACGCATGTTGTTAGCACCGTGCTAGTTGTGGAGCGCCAAGAGCCCGACCATACACACATGGTGCAGCGATCAGTGTAATACGTTAGTGAGGTCCGCAGCGACTCAAAGATCCACTACTCACAGGTTTAGAAACTGCTCTACGCAGTTCTGATCCCATCAAGAAAGCTGCGCCACTATTTTTAGGCGCACAAGATCCGGGTGGTGTCATCATACCCTATCGGCGAAATTCTCCACAACAGGGACGTCAACGGCCGAGTTGTCAAGTGGTCCGTAAAGCTTGGCAAGTTGAACCTCGATTTCTGCCCGCGTCATGCGATCAAGTCGCAGATTCTGGCCGACTTCGTGGCTGAGTGGACGGAGATCCAGAAGCCGCTTTCTCTGAAGAGGCCAGAACATTGGACCATGTACTTTGATGGCGCCCTCAACCTCGAAGGAGCCGGCGCGGGGTCCTATTCATATCCGCCAAAGGCGAGCAGCTCTAGTATGTGCTCCAGATCCACTACAAGGCCACCAATAATAGCGCTGAGTACGAAGCTCTCATCCATGGCCTACGCATCGCTGTTTAGTGCCTCCACGGCTCCGCCAGTCCTCGTCCTCGAGGGCTGGGTGCCTAATTATGATCGGCGTGCCTCCGCGGCTCCACCAGCCCTCATCCTCGAGGGTTGGGCGTCCAATTCTAGTCAGCGTGCCTCCGTGGTCTTATACATCCTCACATTCAGATGTAGGGGCATATTTTTACTCAGGTACAATCCTCACGTACTCAAAGATAGCTAGCATCCCAGGATAAGAAGCTACAACGCAGAAAAAGAAAAAAATGCAATATAAGAAAGCTGCATGGAGCACCTTCCCACTAACAGTGCCTTTGAGAACCTCGCGGGGTTCACGATACAGCCTTCTCACGAGGATTCTTAGCATCGTTACCTCCAGGCTTCATCGAAGAGACTGTGAAGGGAAGGAGCATCCTAGATTTCTTCACGAGAATTCTTCTGGCATCAGGCTTTCAGGTGGGTGCCACTCCTATCAAAGACTACAAGTTTCACGCGCTACGAGTGCTATTATTTGGGCCATGGTTCTTGTGATGACCGGTGGTCAATTTATAGCAAGATGGCTAGTGTGCCGCCAAGATGCTGCAGTAGATCCGTGAGGGTTCACGACAAGCCTCCCCCATACCGATACGGTTCTACAGTGTTCATGTGATGCTTGGCCTGATCCACAAGTACTGACGGGAATCTTGCAGTTGCTCAGGTGGTGTAGTACTCTCGTGACCAGGCGTCTTTATTGCTTGTCTATCATTGCTCCAATCCTTATCTTCAGAGATTTGGGTGTGTACTCTTGGTCAGCGGGCCTCCGTGGCTGCGCCTATCCTTGTGCTCGGGCACTAGGACTGGTCTCCGGGCTCAATTTTTTTCTTCTTTGACCATTAGACCGATTATCCTAATCGCTTCAATGTTCGGGGGCTACTCCTACAGAATGCGTCTTGTGACGCCCTCCGTAACCTTCGCTTCGACTTGTTAGATGTCTAACCTCCATCAACTCAGCACTTGTCTTCGCTTTGCGCGTTGGCTCTGCGTTCGCTCGGATTTTCTTCTTTTTGAGCACTGCGCAGCCTCTCCGTTACCATGACGCCATCGCAGCTTCAGCCGATCTCATTTCAAGTTTCGCTGTGATGACCTCAAGTTCCTGTTCGCTTAAACATCGCTCGGGGGCTCGAGGGATATGGGTACCCCATGGCTCCCTACCGATCAGGATACTGGCCGGACCTGACAAGTGGGCTCACCCGACCAGGGTGTGTGGGTCGAGGACATAAAGATACTTGGAGTACACGTCAAGGCAACAAGACAGTCCAAATCTACTCGAATATTGTGGAACGCGTATTGTAGTCCGACTCAGATTACCTTCCATGTAACTACCGAGTAGATTAGATTCAAACCGACTTGTATAGCCTATATAAGGCGGCCAAGGGCACCCCCGAGGGCATTTGAACATCCAACCGAACCATTGAGCAATACAATCCACCAAAATATAAGACGTAGGGTATTACTCTCCGGAGGTTCGAACCTATCTAAAATTCTCGTGTGCCCTTTGTGTTCTCGCGATGACTTTCGAGTTCTTGGTTTCGCAATCACCATCACCTACAAATCAACCACTTGAGTAACCTCCGGTGGACTGCCGGGCTTATAAATCCGACGCTATTCTTTCCTGCCAAGATTACACCACTAGGATACAAGGAAGTGTGATGCAAATTAAAGAAAAGTGCTGATGAAGGATGCAATAGTCTATATAGGCAAGCCTGCAAATCTCTGTTCCCATTTGCTTGCTCAAATACTTAGCTCGCTGAAAATCACTAACAATGCAATTGATTCCTTAATGTGTCTGCTTTGAAATGCTTTCTTGTGTTTGGATACAGTTACTATGTGCATTATACGTAGATGAGGTGAAAACAAAGTTTCTGTTGATTATGTAATCTTAATTAACCACGGCGCAGTGGCTACCTAATTTTTTCACACTATATCTGCCCAATGTTCCGCCAACATATATCTAATGGTGACAATTATATATATGTTTACTAATAACACTTTCAGGCAGGTTCTCCTGATGCTGAAAGATTTGAATCCATCAGCCTTTTTTGACCGTGCCTAGAAGGAAAAAGCATGGAAATACTATCGATAACAGTTTACTAAAAAAACTTTGAAACTAACGCCTGTATTTTTTCACATTACCATTACCCCAGTGTCATAAACTTCACTAACAGACTATACTAAATATCTTTTGCAGATTTAGGCAGCGGAACTGTTGATGCATCCCACACTTGCGCCTGCAACAGCGAGCCAGGAACTACGTAATCATCGTCCAGGAAGGCAGGAACTAAGTACCTATTGTTGTCGTATGTGCTTGTGTTCAGCACTTTCTGTATGTTTGGTGAGCCACAAAAAATACTTACCTGTCCGCCTAAGCCTATAAGAAAATATATGGTACTCTATTATCTGTGATACAGCATGCGCTGTTACATGATCATAAACTTTCTGCCTTTTTGTATTGTAGATGCCAAAAACAATTAACCATCTGAAAAACAGCGTGGAAACTACCTCTCCCTATCCATATAATTGTTGTAAATTATCTGTGCCTATTTGAACTCTAACTATCATAAAACTTGATAGTCCTAAGTCATCTAGAACAATATCATGTGTATCATATATATGCTAACCTATGCTTATCTAATATGGTTCCGTCAATTCTTCACTGCCTGTTTTTACTACTCTATACACCCCACAACATTAACCGCATACAGCTACGCGCGCCAATCACTAGTAGCTCTGGAACGGAGAAGGTAGAACGCGAGCTATATGGAGCACGTGTTGGTGTGCAAATGTTTCAGACAAAACTCAGTACGGTTCAAGCTGCGCTAGCCGGGTAGCAGCCGGTGTAGGTGTAATTGGATCGTTCAAGGCAGACACGCTGACTCGAGGTCCATCTCACTCTCACAACAAAAGCCACAGGTTCGTGATCCAATCGTGCATGAAATTCTTGATCCTCCAGTCAATGCATGCGTGCAACCAGTAGGATCTTGCAATGTGTGTGTGGTGCGGTTTAGTTCATGCATCAGAGAACGAAGCGCGTGCACTTTTTCTCTACTGGATAAACAGTAGCACACAACGGCTCACCAGTGCCCACACAACTTGGTCTATGGATCAACAAGGCAGCTGCAACTGCAAGTCTCTCAGTGTCGACACAAATGCAACGTGATTCCTCGAATGCTTATTCAGAACATGAGCCAGACGTTGCTGGGAAAGAACAACGCGCACGCGTTTCATAACTTCATTCTTCGACTATCACTGTCGACCTTGGCCACGCGCTTCGACTCCGCGTCGTCCTGCGGGCCGGCGGCCGCCAGCTCCTGGCCCTGGCCCCCGCCGGCGCCGCCGCCTGTCGCGGTGGCGTTGGCGCCGCCTCGACATCGAACGTGCCAATTGCCGTGGTGATCAGTACGGGCTCATCGTCGATGTCTTGTGCTTGCGCCGACGACGGGGAGGGGGGCTCGTGCTCGTGCGCGAGCGCGGCGTCGAGCAGCAGGCTGCTCCGTTCGTTGAAGGAGTCGGTGAAGCTGATGACACGGGCCGGGTGATGCCGTAGTTGGCAGTTGAAGCAACGGAGGAGGTGATACGGCCAAGAGCCGGCCGGAGCCTGTTGGAAATGCCCATGGATTATGTATTCCACAGTTTCCAGACAGAGATCACTACCTCACTAATCACTATACCAGTCTAGCTCTAGCACGCACTAGGCGCTACTGCAACTAATTAACCTCAGCTAGTCAGTAGTGAGGGCGGCTGCGTGCGTGCTCGCTCTAATTGAATTTTTGGCAATCGAGCGATTAGCCAGCCATCCCTCGTAACGGCAGCCCACACGAGTTTATATAGGGAACGGTTAAGGAGGGTCCTAGCTTCCCACCGACAACGACAAGCATAGCAGACAATTTAACGTGTTAAATTAGATTCCGATCCATCGGTCGATGTATGACTTTATTTACTTCAATTTGTACTACTCCCTCAGTTACAATTTTTACTAGATTCATAGATATTGTTATGCATCTACATATAGTGTATATCTAGATACGTAGTAACTAGCAACATCTATCTATTAATAGAAAAAAGTTAAAACAAACTGCATTTTGGAACGAAGGGAGTACTGCGGAATTTGACTTCCTCAAAAGAGGCAATATTTTCAAGAATGATAAAAAAGATCTCATAGAGAAACAACAAAGGCGGTGAACACCTTACTAGGCGGCAACTGTAAAATATTTTCATGACACTCTATAAAGTTGTCAGGCCATATAATACATGCAAGTACACGCCATTCCTTAGGAGTCTTAAATCGATTCTATGATACATGTATTGTATCCATGATAAATGAGCTCAGTGCACACATGGTTTTCTTATTTTGATATCGAGCCCAAACTGTATTATCTTTATCTCTTCCTATTCCTATACCTAACTCTATGCCACGTCAAATTAAGATATCAGCAAGTATGGAGGGCAGCTTATTTATTATTATTACTTCTTCATGTTAAACTGTATAGCATATATTTATTTGTTTATATTTAAAAGAAAAAAAATGCAGAGAGCCGCCATGTCATGTGAGAAGAAACATACACCAAAGCTAAGCTTGCAAACGGACGCTAAAACATAACGAAACTAATTTAAGCGTTCTACTCTACCACCACGCAGGTACAGTATATATCGCGGCTATAAATTTTGTCGCTTTGCTAATCTTCTTCAAAACTTCATTCTACGCTTCTACTCAGTAGATCGGAAGCATGTGTGTGATGTTACACCTCGTCACGTACCGAGCTTCCAAAATCCAAAGTACTACACTGCCTTTCATTCGGAGCGGAATTCAAACCAAAATGGATGGCATTGCAAGAAGCAATCCTCATCCTCCACACACCCTACCGGAGACGACGACGCACACCAAGCTGGCGGGCGGGCGGCGGCAGCACGTACATGCGTGCGTGTTGGAGGGGTCGAGCCGAATGACCGATGACTTGCGGCCGAATGTCTAGGCATTCACACGTACTACCACTCAACACCGAAGTTTATCTGCTTCGATTTCTTTCGTCGACTCAGATTTGCATCGGTCCGGTTCCGTACCACTGCGACTTATGTGTATCCAGTGGCGGGCGCAGGATTTGGACTATGGGTATTCAAAATTGAAGATGGCAAGAAAAAAAAATGACAGACTAGATTATAGTTTTATAACATATAATAATTAAGTGGTAGCAGCATCATTGATTAATAAAATTTATCAGAAATTGAAATTGTCCAGCTACTAATGATCAACATATCAAAGTGGCAACATGTGAAATAAATAGAGGCTAAAACAATAAAATGGTAACAAAGATTACAACTTACAAGCTATAGGACAACTTTCCGTTCTGCAATGCTTTGAAAATGAGCGATGATGTCTTTATCTTTAGCTTGCATGAAGAATTCCCTTTCAATCAATATGACCAAGCAACCATTCAAATATTTCTGCCCCATCTTACTTCTTCTCTTGTTCTTTATCAAATTCATTATAGAAAAGACCCTCTCAACACCAGCAGTTGCAACAGGGAGAACAAGCACCAATTTGAGAAGTTTATAAACAATGTCATACCGAGAAACCTTTCCTTCTTTAACTAGCATCATAGACAACTCTGCTAGACTTCTCAAATTTTTGAAGTTTTCATCATTTCTAACATCATTGATATAGTGGTGCAACTGAAAATGAAGCTGGTTTATTTCTTGAAATTCAAAGTCATGTGGATAGAACCCAGCAAGCTTAACCAAGTTCTCAACATTAAAAGCAGAAAAGGAATTAGCTGGACTGAATGATGCCATGCATCTAAGTAGCTCTGTATTTACCTCATCAAACCTATTATTGAGCTCTTGAACTTGTCTATCAATGACACCCAAAAACATATCAGCATGAAACCGGTGATAATTAATGGCACCTCTGTAGAACTGCCTTGATCTTTGCATAGGAATATACTTCCCATTCATGTCAACAACTTTAACATTGTGCTTCTCACAAAAAGAAGTGACCTTGGTAAGAAATTCTTGCCATCCAGAATCTTGTCTCAAAACATCCAGTTCTACCTTTGTGAACTCCAGAAGATCCATTGCATTTACAATATCTTGCTCCCTCTTTCGCAAAGCATTGCACAAGTCATTGGTGTATCCAAATATTTCATTCATCAAGTGTAGCAGGAAAACAAACTCAAAGGACTTAAATACTGTGAGCATAGTTTGAGCCCCATTAGCCTCAGCCCCTTTACTTTCATTCCCGATCCTAAAGAGAACTTTCTTGATTGAAGGATACAAGAACATAACATGCATTACTGTTCTGTAGTGAGATCCCCATCGTGTAGCACCTGGCCTTGCTAAGCCCATCTCTTGATTCAATCCTTGCCCAGTTTCAATTTCACCCAATTTCAATGCTTCAATCATGTATTCAGCTTGAGCAATGCGAAGCATACGGATCTTTTTACAAGACATCCCTAGAACATTCAACAAATAAGCAAGTTGCCCAAAGAACCAATCACAATCAGTATTCTCCTTAGCAACCGCTACAAGTGTTAGTTGAAGTTGATGGGCGAAGCAATGAACATAATAAGCAGAAGGGGACTCATCCATAATTAGTTTCTTCAAACCATTAACATGACCCTTCATATTACTAGCTCCATCATACCCTTGACCACGTACCTTGGATAGGGGCAATTGATATTTCATAAGCAAGGACTGAATTGCTTCTTTAAGAGTCAATGATGTAGTATCTTCAACTTGGACAAGACCTAGAAACCGCTCAACTGGTTCTCCTTTTTTATTGACAAAACGTAAACAAAGAGCCAATTGTTCCAGTAGGTATGCATCACTTGACTCATCAGCAAGAATTGCAAAACACTCATCACCAAGTTCGTCTATGATAAATTTGGTTGTTTCATGAGCACAAGCATCAATGAGTTGTTTCTGGATCTTGTGATCTATCATCTGACAGTTTTGTGGTGCATTGTCTAGTACCACCAGATTAACCTCTTCAAAGTTTCCTGCTAGCCATGCTAAAAGTTCCTGAAAATTCCCCTTGTTGAGTGAATCCTTTGTTTCATCATGACCCCTAAAAGCCAACCCTTGACGCAACAGAAATCTTGTGCACTTAAGTGACCATGTCAAGCGAGCCAGATACTTAGCCTTGAATTGTGAAGTGTTTGATGCAACAGATTCACGGATTGATGCCTTAGGTCTCGTGAACAATCTATATTTCTCTTCAGCTTCACTATGAGCACTATCGATAGCACCAACATGCCTATGAATTCTCCTTTTCATATTCCAATTTCTAAACCCTTCAACAACAAAAGCATCTCCATCAGGAAATTTGCAGCTATCTTTGAACAAATAGCAAACAAAGCAAAATGCAGCATCTTTATCCACACTGTACTCAATCCACTTAAATTCAGCAAACCACTTATGTTGGAAGCGGCGCATACCTCCACAATCATGTTGCGGAAAAGCATCCATCTTCATCTTTGGTTGACATGGCCCCAATGCAATGTATGCCCTTCTAACTGAATCTTGGTCATTGACATCATAGCTTGAGATCGGAGCCCTCAATCCAGGATCATGCTCAATGCCATAATCATTCTTGTCTTCATCACTAGAATCATTTTCTTCCACGGGTATGGATTCACCAATTTCTGTTGTACCGTGCTTTGGTGGCTGATTAGATGTCACAGGTTCAGGTGGTACCGTGCTTGTTTCACTACCACTTTGTCCTTGGAATAACACTACTTGCATTTGACTTTCATTGCAAGATTGATTAACATTCTCCGGTTCAGGTTGTCTCTTCTTTGCAGCAGCCCTTGCCATGAAAATCCTCAAATCAGTAGCGGCACTACCCTTCCTCTTCATGGTTCAAACCTAAAAGTTACACAATTTCAAGTTATCAGATATTTACAATTTCACATTGAACTAAATTCATGAGCATCCACATTTTACAAGTTGATGTGCTATTCCAATTTGACATACAATTGAAAATGCTTACCTCAATTTCACAAACAATCAGAACAATCAGCAGTTCATAGAATCACAGATTCACAAATTTGGGGGCAGTACTGAATCGGACAGCGGCCAGTATAGCACGCCCGCAGCCCGCCGCCGCCTGCTCGCCGGCCGCCGGCCCGCCGCGGAGCTGCCGGCCCGCCGCTCCGGGGACCAGTGGCGGGCGCGCGTGCAAGGCCTGCAGGCCGCAGGCGCCACCTGCCGGCTGCCGCGCCGGGCGCACCGCGCGCACCGTGCCGGCCGCCCGCAGCCCCGCGCTCGCCAACGCGCCTCCGCAGTCCGCCCTCCGCCCCCCAGCCGCCGCCTGCTCGCCGGCCGTCGTGGAGCCGCCGGCCCGCCGCAGCGCCGCTCTGGCTCCGTGCGCGTGCAGGCCAAGTGCGCCGCGCCGGCCGCCCGCGGCCTGCCGGCTGCCGCCGACGCACCTCCGCCCCCCCAGCCGCCGGGCGCCGCGCCGCCGCCTGGCCGCCACCGCCGTCCGCCGGTCTGCCGCTGCCGCCGCCACAGGTTCGCGAGCCGTGAACGGTGAATCCCTAGCGGCGGGCGGCGGCTGCCTATTGTGTTGCGTGCTCAGGCGTGGGGGGCCAGGGGGAGCACTCGAGTGGGGCGATGGGCCGGATGGGCCGGTTGGCCAGTTGGGCCAGAGAGGGAAGTTGGCCTCCGGTGGGCCTTTTTGAGAGAAATATGTGTGATACTTCTATATTTTTGTTTTTTTCATACATATACCTAAAATACACTATATATATGAAATTTTTTGGCAAAAATAATGGGTATTCAATTGAATACCATTGAATCTAAGTGGGCCTGCCCCTGGCCGTTCGCCGGTCTGCCGCTGCCGCCGCCACAGGTTCGCGAGCCGTGAACGGTGAATCCCTAGCGGCGGGCGGCGGCTGCCTGTTGTGTTGCGTGCTCAGGCGTGGGGGGCCGGGGGGAGCACTCGAGTGGGGCGATGGGCCGGATGGGCCGGTTGGCCAGTTGGGCCAGAGAGGGAAGTTGGCCTCCGGTGGGCCTTTTTGAGAGAAATATGTGTGATACTTCTATATTTTTGTTTTTTTCATACATATACCTAAAATACACTATATATATGAAATTTTTTGGCAAAAATAATGGGTATTCAATTGAATACCATTGAATCTAAGTGGGCCCGCCCCTGTGTGTATCCCGTTTGGTTAATGTCGTTTGCTTCAGCGTATTTACTCGATCCCCGTGTGCTTGCGGAGATCACCCAAGGGTGAGAATGTTTTTTTTTGTATGGGAAATAATTCCATTAACTTAACGAGCCAGTGATATCACTGGCTACTGTAGTTGGCCATATGGCCCGCGGCCCGTGGGCCAGCCCACGGCACGGTTTTTTTGCCTAGCCCCGGCACAGCGGCTGTTGTGCCTGTGCCAGCCCGGCCTACACCACGATAAAGGCCTGAGCCGTTGCCTCAGCCCGCGGGTTAGCCCGTCACGGCCTAGCCCATTTGGCCCTTGGGCCACCAACGGGCGGCACGGCCTGTTTCGGCCTGCTAGGCTTGTTTCAACCCGACTTCTGGCCGTATAAAAGCCACGGCCGGCCGCTCCTCCCCCCGAAACCCTACCCCCTTCGAGCCGTCTCTCCCGCTCCCTCAGCCCGGCAGGCCCCGCTCCCTCTGTCCCTCGCTCCTCCACCTCCTGTCTCGACACCTCCGCCTCCTCCCCTCGCAGATCCGCCGCCATCCTTGCCCATCGCCGGCTCACTGGTAGCCCCTTCACCTCCCTCCCCAGCTCCCTGTAACCGCTCCTCCCCCTGACCCCTTGCAGATCCACCTCCCTCTCTGGTTCCCTTGTCGAAACCGCTCCTCCCTCATAGATCTGCCTCCCTCCCTGGTTCCCCACCGTTGGCATTCGTCTTCTTCGGCTCCGGGCTCCGGCTGCGCAAGTAATCTCGTAGTCTTGTTCCTCTTCTTCTGATCCTCCTCTCATTCCCCTTCTTCTGAGTTTTGATCCTCCTCTCGCTCCTCTTGCGGGTCTCTATTGGGGGTCGCGCGTCATTGAGAAACGGAGCTGCCGAGGTGACGACATCAATGGCGGAGGGCTCGAGGGTGTGGTCTGGGTGTGCTTGAGGGCGAGGTGAGCTCCTGTAGTCCTGTGATCTTGTGATCTGTATACTCCTGTAGTCCTATGATCTTGTGATCTATAAGCTCTATCTGCAAACTATGTCTTTTGATCTATGTCTTGTGCTCTGATTAATACTACTACTACTACTACTACTACTTCTGATTAATACTTCTATTCTTATTATCTTGTGACTAATACTTGAGGACTTCTGTTTTTATTTCTATAAACTGCTACTACTACTTCTGAGTAATACTTCTGGTCTTGTGATTATAGTCTTGTTATCTTGTGATTAGGACTTGAAGTCTACTGTTTTTATTTCTGTAAACTACTACTACTACTTCTGATTAATACTTCTGTTCTTATTATCTTGTGATTAGTACTTGAGGTCTTCTGTTTTTATTTTTGTAAACTACTACTACTACTTCTAATTAATATTTGAGGTCTTGTGATTATAGTCTTGTTATCTTGAGGTCTACTATTTTTATTTCTATAATCTACTACTAGTTCTGATTAATACTTATGTTCTTTATTATCTTGTGATTAGTACTTGAGGTCTTCTGTTTTTATTTCTACTACTACTTCTGATTAATACTTGAGGTCTTGTGATTATAGTCTTGTGATCTTGTGATTAATACTTCTAAGTAATACTTGTGATCTTGGGATTAATACTTCTGTTTTTGTTTCACTGATTATGATCTTGTGATGTCTTTGTTTACTTGAGGATGGATGACGATTATTCAACCTGCTACAACGATGAGTTGCGGTTGATGGGGGAGACCGGAGATGATGATTCTGACTTGGAGGCGGATCGGCATGAGCTGCTCAGTGGTGTCGTCCCTAATGCTGATGCTGATGATTAGCCAAGTGCTGGAGATCCTCCACCGCCTGCTGCTAGCTCTAGTGCAGGTACAGGGACGGAGAGTACGGGCAGCAAGAGAAGTTGTTCTTGCACCTCTAAGGTATAGGATGACTTTGAGCCACTGTACGAGGTAAAGAGTGGCAAGAGGGTAAGAACTGATGCTAGGTGCATCCATTGCAAGAAACTCTATTCCGGTATTTTCTCTAGTGGTACTGGACACTTGCATAGGCACCTTCCAAGGTGCCCAGTCTTGCAAGGAGCTACACGTATGGCTCAGTCCCAACTCAAGTACAATCCTGATGGCCCTCTCCATCTGTGGGAGTACAATCCTGATGTTGCTCGTATCCAGCTGTGTAGGTTGATTGCTAGACTAGACCTTTCTTTATGCTTTGGTGAGTCTGATGCATTTGAGCAGTATATTCAGGTTGCTCATAATCCTAGATTCAGTTCGGTGTCTAGGCAAACCACCACCAGGAATTTTATTAAGTATTTTGATGAGCGTCGTACTAAACTTGTGGCTTCTTTGCAATTTGTTTCTGCTGTTGCTCTTACATCTAACATATGGTCTATTAATGCTAAGGAAGATTACCTTAGTGTGGTTGTTGATTATGTGAATGCTGATTGGCAACTAGAGAAGAGGATCTTAGACCTTCGTTTAATTAACGATGTTTCTCATAATGCTGATAATATTGCTAAGCGTATAACATCTGTTGTCACTGATTATGGTTTAAATGATAAGATATTTTCTATAACATTGGATAATGCATCGGCAAACACTGCCACCATTGCTAAGCTCCATCATTCACTGTCCGGTTACATGGGTAAACTATTTTTTCATCAGCGTTATGCTTGTCACATTATTAATCTTATTGTTAAGGCTGGCCTTGATGTTTTCAAGCTTATGCTTAGTTCATTTAGAACTGCAATTTCATTCCTAAATTGTTCTAACCAACATATTGTTGCATACAAGTCCTATTGCATTGTTGTTGGTATCCGCCCTTGTAAGTTTGCTTTGGACATGGATGTTAGATAGAATTCAACTTATCTCATGCTCAAGCATCTATTGCCCCATAAGACCACATTTCATCAGTTCATAACCACTCAATATGGTTTGGTTGAAGGCTAGACAATCATGACAGAATTACACTGGTACGTTGTTGAAAAGATTCTGATATTTCTTGAATAATTCTATGATTCTACTATTGTTTTGTCCCGTGTTTATTATCCTACTACTCCATTAGTCTTGCATCATATTCTTGAGATAGCTGGACATCTTAATTTCTATGCTGATGATGCTGATCTGAAGCATGTTGTTGCACCCATGAAGTCTAAGTTTTTAGATTATTAGTCTGATATACCTATGCTTTATTCCTTTGCTTTTATATTGGATCCTAGAGCTAAAATTGCAGATTTTAGCAATGTTCTTCAGCCATTGTCTCAGCTAAATGATAAGGATTATTCTAGTTACTTAACTGGATACGAGCAACATCAGGATTGTAGTCCCACAGATGGAGAGAGCTATTAGGATTGTACTTGAGTTGGGATTGAGCCATACGTGTAGCTCCTTGCAAGACTGGGCACCTTGGAAGGTGCCTATGCAAGTGTTCAGTACCACTAGAGGAAATACCAGAATAGAGTTTTTTGCAATGGATGCACCTAGCACCAGTTCTTACCCTCTTGCCACTCTTTACCTTGTATAGTGGCTCAAAGTTGTCCCATACCTTAGGGGTGCAAGAACGACTCCTCTTGCTGCCCGTACTTTCCGTCCCCATACCTGCACCAGAGCCAGTAGCAGGCGGTGGAGGATCTCCACCACCTGGCTGATCATCGGCATCGGCATCGGGGATGGCACCACCGAGCAGCTCACGTCGATCCGCCTCCAAGTCAGAATCATCATCTCCGGTCTCCCCCATCAACCGCAACTCATCATTGTAGCAGGTTGGATAGTCGTCATCCATCCTCAAGTAAACAAAGACATCACAAGATCATAATCAATGAAACAAAAATAGAAGTATTAATCACAAGATCACAAATAGTACTCAGAAGTATTAATCACTAGATCACAAGACTATAATCAGTGTAACAAAAACATCATAAGATCATAAAACTATAATCACAAGACCTCAAGTATTAATTAGTAGTAGTAGTAGTAGTAGTAGAAGAAGAAGAAGAAGAAGAATAAGAAGAAGAAGAAGAAGAAGAAATAAAAATAGAAGACCTCAAGTATTAATCACACGATAATAAGAACAGAAGTATTAATCAGAACTAGTAGTAGTAGTTTACAGAAATAAAAACAGTAGACATCAAGTGTTAATCACAAGATAACAAGACTATAATCACATGACCTCAAATATTAATCAGAAGTAGTAGTAGTAGTTTACAGAAATAAAAACAGAAGACCTCAAGTACTAATCACAAGAAAACAAGAATAAAAGTATTAATCAGAACTAGTAGTACTAGTTTATAGAAATAAAAACAGTAGATCTCAAGTGTTAATCACAAGATAACAAGACTATAATCACAAGACTAGAAGTATTAATCAGAAGTAGTAGTAGTAGTAGTTTACAGAAATAAAACAGAAGTCCTCAAGTATTAGTCACAAGATAACAAGAACAGAAGTATTAATCAGAAATAGTAGTAGTAGTATTAATAAGAGCACAAGACATAGATCAAAAGATATAGTTTGCAGATAGAGCTTACAGATCATAAGATCACAGGGACTACAGGGAGCT
>NC_028454.1:11279177-11424646 GCF_000263155.2 Setaria italica | reverse complement strand
ACTACAGGAGTTCACCTCGCCCTCGAGCACACCCGAACCACACCCTCGAGCCCTCCGCCGTTGATGTCGTCACCGTCGTCACCTCGGCGGCTCCGTTCCTCAAAGACGCGCGGCCCCCAATGGAGACCTGCAAGAGGAGCGAGTGGAGGATCAGAACTCAGAAGAAGGGGAATGAGAGGAGGATCAGAAGAAGAGGAACAAGACTATGAGATTACCTGCGCAGCCAGAACCCGGAGCCGGAGAAGACGAATGCCAACGGTGGGGAACCAGAGAGGGAGGCGGATCTGCGAGGGGAGGAGCGGTTTTGATGAGGGAACCAGGGAAGGAGGCGGATCTGCGAGGGGTTGAGGGAAAGAGTGGTTACAGGAGCTGAGGAGGGAGGCGGAGGAGCTACCAGTGAGCCAGCGGCGGGCAACGACGGCGGCGCATCTTCGAGGGGAGGAGGCGGAGGTGTCGAGATTGGAGGAGGAGGGGTGAGGGACGGAGGCGGCTCGAAGGGGGTAGGGTTTCGGGGGAGGAGCGGCCGGCCGCAGCTTTTATATGGCTAGAAGATGGGCCAAAATAGGCCTAGCAGGCCTAAATAGGCCGTGCTGCCCGTTGGTGGCCCAAGGGCCAAATGGGCCAGGTCGTGATGGGCCAGGCTGCGGGCTGAGGCAGCAGCCCAGGCTCGGCCCGTGGTGTAGGCCAAGCCAGCACGGGCACGACGGCCGTTGTGCCGGGCCGTGCCTAGGCCGAGCCAAAAAAACCATGCTGTGGGCCGGCCCACGGGCCGTGGGCCATATGACCAACTATAACTGTTGGTGCCAAGGCGAATGAGTTGGACTCCAGAGCAAGCTTCAGCAACATGAAGTCCGTCTCGACCAATACCTTATTCATGCCTAGCTCCTTAGCTGCTCTGATGCTGGATATGCACGCAACCACCTCTGCATGGAATGCATCCAGTGAATGGGAGCACCTTCCTGCACATGCTCTAATCACCTGGCCTCCGTCATCTCTTATAACATATCCTCAGCCACCATCCCCCAAGTTGGGCAAATAGGATCTGTCAGTGTTTATCTTGAAGACCTCTCTATCAGATCTGCACCATTTTTTCTGCCTACATGGTGATGGAATCTGTTCTTCTCTTCCTATTGCTAGAAATTCATTAGACTATTTGGCTATTGTAAAAGTGAGTCCTGACACCTCCCTCATCCGTTCCCCTTTCTACACCCGGTTTCTCTCCAGCCACCATTGCCATAGCAAGTTAACAACTCGCATCTAATCGCCTTCCCCTCATTCCCAGTATGTGATGCATTACTTTCATTGCTAATGGTTTACCTGACAGGACACTTCTGATGATTTCAAGTCCCAACTCCTGCCACACTGGTTTGACATGTTTGCAGTTGAAAAACAAGTGGCCTCCCTCCTCATTCAGTCTTCCACACATTATGCATCTCGTGTCAAGTTCCATGCCTCTCCTCTGTAATCCCATCCTGAGTGCAATGGAATTGTGTGCCAGCCGCCAGAGAAAGACTATGATCTTTCATGCGCATTTAAGCTTCCACATATCCTTTCAAAATTTTTCCTCCATCATGCCCTCCTGCGCCGACGATTGAGCCCCTTTTCTACTACTGTGCTGATCGAGTTCTTTTTGCACTTTATAGCAGACCTGACAGAGAACATTCCTCTACTGTCATAGTGCCATGCTATCACATCCTCCAGCTCTGTATGCACCGGTAAGGACAGTATCAGCTTAGCATCTTCTTCTACAAAAGGTCTGTGTGACCACTTGGGCATCCCATTGGCCAGTTGCTGGGTCTATTAGTTCATCCACTCGGCACAACAGATTCCTACCCTGTGATGTTACAGGCCATCTAGTCCAACTCCTCGGGAGCTAAGGATCTGACCAGATTTTAATGCTTCTCCCATTTTCTACTCTCCATATTATTCCTTCCTTCAGCACTTGTATTCCCTTCAAAATTCTCCGCCATGTATGTGACATCCCGTTTGAAGTCCTTGCATCCAGCACACTAACGTTGGGGAAATATTTTGCACGCAGCACACGTGCACATGGAGAATCCGGATTTTGGATGAACCTCCAACCCTGCTTGGCCAACATAGCTAAATTGAAGGTGTGTATGTCTCGGAATCCTAATCCTCCCTTCCCTTTCAGCCTAGTCAGTATCTCCCATCTGATCCAATGCATCTTATTTTCCACTTCCTGGCTGCTTCACCAGTACCTGCTGATCATCGTGCTAATCTGCTCACACATCTCCTTAGTGATATCAAAACAACCCATAGCAAAGGTTGGAATGGCCTGAGCAACAACCTTGATGAGAACTTCCTTTCCTGCACTCGACAACAATTTCTCCTTCCATCCTTGTATTCGCTGCCATATTCTCTCTTTTAAGTATGCAAAAATGTTTGTCTTTGACTTCCCTACATAAATAGGTAGCCCCAAATATCTTTCATTCATTGTTTCCTTCTGAATTTGTAGCTCATGCATCACCTCTCTTCACTTAGTCGAAGCTGTATTGGCACTAAACATTATTGCTGACTTGTCTTTGTTAATCATCTGCCCCGAGCACTCCTCATATAATTGTAGAATACTTTGTAGCTGCTGCGCATCCCCTCTATCTGCACAAAACAAGATCAAAGAGTCGTTGACAAATAGCAAGTGGGATACTCTAGGAGCGCTTTGTGCAGACTTGGACCCCCTTCAAATTTCCTTCCCTCTCAGCTTTCTCTAGTAACACAGAGAGGAACAGGTATGGTGACAATGGATCGCCTTGCCGAAGACCTCATTCTGGCATGAAAGACTCTGACAGTTCCCCATTCACCTTGATACGATATGAGATGGACGAGAAACACTTCATAATTGAGTTAATCCATTGGTTACAGAAACCCAGCTTCACCATCATATCATGCAGATAAGTCCACTCTACCCTATCATATGCCTTACTCATATCAGTTTTACCGTTGCATACCCTCCCATTCCCTTCCTCTTATTTCTCATATAATGTGTTAACTCATATGCAACTAGAATATTGTCCGAGATCAGTCGGCTAGGGACAAAGGCACTCTGTGTTGGGGAGATTATCTCAGGAAGTATTCTCTTGAGCTGGTTTGCTAGTACTTTTGACACAATCTTGTATAGGACGTTACACAGGCTGATAGGCCGCAGGTCCTTGATTTTATCCAACTTTGGCACCTTCGATATAAGCACGATAGTCGTCTCGTTCCACCCATCTGGAAATTGGCCTCCATTCAACACACGTAACACTTCACCTGTAACCTTCTCCCCTACCACATCTTAGAACTTTTTATAGAAGATAGACGGCATACCACCCGACCCTGGAGCTTTCATATCCCTAATGGAATCCAGTGCACATTTCACCTCCTCCGCATTGAATTCACGCGTAAGGCATACATTCATCTCATTTGTGACCTTTCTCTCTACAGCTTGGGTAAGCCGTTGAGTATCAGCCACATCATTTGATGTGAAAAGGTTGTAAAAATAGTTAGTGATAAAACTCCTCTTCTCCTCCTCTCCTTCCACCCAACTTCCATCATCCTTTGTCAGCTTTCTAATTCTATTACTTCATCTCCTCTCAGAGCATGCTGCATGAAAAAAGGACGTATTTCGATCTCCTTTCTCCAGCCACCTAACATGGGCACGCTACCTCCAATAGACATCTATATGCTCCTCCAACTTTTCTAGTTTGTATCTCAAAACCTCCTCCCTTGCCAAATTATCTCTATTTAAGCCTCCTCTCTACGTTAAACTTCTTTTTTCTCTTCTCTAGGTTCCCTAACACATTCCTATTCGAGTCCAACAGGCCCCCCGCTACCACTTTCAGACCATCATGGACTGAAATTGATGATCCTTCCATTGCTTCCTTCCATGCCTCTATCACCACTTCTGCACATCTTTCTTCTCCCAGCCAACTCGCCTCAAAATGGAACTGCCTGTGTGATTGTCTACCCCTTCGCTGGTCCATCGGCCTATCTGTTGTGATTATAACCGAACGATGATCCGAATGGTGCGGGTCCCCACTAACCACCCGCATTGCTGGGAGTGCACGCGCCAAAGATCATTTCCACTGTCTGGTCAAGTCTCTCCCTTATATACTCGTCAACCCTATGGTTGTGATTACGCCAAGTGAAAATATCCCCTTCAAACCCCAGATCATGCAGCTGGCACTCCTCCAGAGCTTCCTTGAAGTGATCCATGTATGCTTGGCTTCGAACTCTGCCCTCCTCCTTCTCATGTGAGAACAAAATCTCGTTAAAATCCCCTGCACATAGCCATGGCTTGGCCGGGCTTGTATTAAGATCGCGCAAGTCCTGCCAAGTTTTGTGTTTCTGATCGGTCTATGCCTCGCCATACACCCCAGTAAACCCCCAAAGAAGACCGTCTTCCTCCTTTATTTCCGTATCAATGTGATACTTCAAAACATTATGAAGCATCACATCGACTCCTTTCCTCCACAACACAACCATCCCCCCTCTTTCCCTACTGCCTCCTTAACCACCATGTTTGTCAACCCGAGCGTCCACCTGAACTTCTCCATCTTGAGCCTGTCTAGTTTTGTTTCTGACAGGATGAAGGACCGGAAATGCGACCAGAAGGGGGGGGGGTGAATGGGAGCCGATTCAATTTTTTTTCAAGAAACTCGGCCAAAAACCCACAATCCTCTCTTCTAGCAAAATCAAGCCCACTTAGCTATGCACGAGCTAATGGACCTCAGAATGATGCTAGGAACCCAATTTACGAATAGCGGAAGCAAGAAAGTGTCCAAACAAGCTCCGGAAGAAGAACTTTGAAAACCAACACCTCTGTGCGGAAAAATTCAGAGAAATCTTTGAAAAATTCCGGACTTGCGGAAATTTCCAGAAAAACCTTCAGAAACTTCCGGAGGTCCGAAAATTTCCGGAATTACTTCTGGAATATTCCGGAATCCTAGATTTCAGCCTTCGTGAGGAGAGAAGAAAAATCCAAAACTCAACCAAACGACCTCCAAAAATCACGAAATTTGAACCATAGCCTCACAACAACATTCCAAAGGTGTTCCCAAAGTTTCAAGTTGAAAATCTTACAAATTGGTCACAAGATTCCATGAATTTGGAGAAGGGCACAAGAAGGGGATTTTGGGGAAATCTCAAAATCCAAGGTGCTCGTGCATGGATTTTCTAGGGGATCATCCTAGCTGTTCTTGCACATGTCCTAGCACCGATTTGCCTAAGAAAAACACCTCAAAACACTGTCAATCGTGAGATCCAAAAATTCATCCAAAAATGCTCCGAAAATGGGGAAAAAGAAAAACGGGAGAGACACAAGATTTAGCCATGGATATGACACACAAATTCAACTAAATCACGAGGTCAACATCTTTACAAGAGGAGGACTAGACTTATCCCTTCATCCACCCACTAAAATGAAGAAATCAAGAGAAAAGAGCAATCACCCTCTTATCTCCCTCTCTCCTCTCTCTCTCTAAGCACTTGGCTAGCCTCTAAGCAAAATGATTTAGGGTTTTCTCAAGAGGTGCTAAAACAACTAGCCCCCTATCCCTATTTATAGTCTTAAACTAGTTACTAAACTACCCCTACAACTACTACTAGGATAACTACCCACGCAGGGGTATTTTGGTCTAAGTTTTTAGCGGCGCATCGGACAGACACACCGCCTTCACGACTTTGCTTTGCCTCGACGCAAGCTTCGTGATGATGCCACATGCCCTCCTTCTCGAAGCTCTGGCCGCACCGGGCTCGCCCCTGATGCCCAAACCGAGAAACCTGCCTGCACGGTGGTTTTGAGGCCCAAACCACCCAAACCGTTGATCTTCTCTTGGCCGCCACACGACCTCCTCGATGTTGACGCGTGTCTGGTATCTACCAAGCCTTTGATGCCTCCAAGTTGTTCGCTCCCGGCTCCCGAGCCGCCTACTTGACTTGCCTCCGTCCCACTTGACTTTACCAACGCCGTCTCTATCACCGTCATGTTCTCTTATCGTTCCGTGCACCATGTGGACCGCCCATGACTCCACCCAGACTCCTCAAATCCATCGGTCCAAGCCTACTCACGTTCATCCTTCACCGCCCTTGGTCCATCGGCATGAACCTTTTTCTTGACCTTCACCACATGCCGTCGACCGTCACACCGCATCCTACACCTGCACATCACTAGCCAAGAGCAACATCAATCCAACACAACGGTTGTCAATTACTCATCATCCAAGGGTGACCACCACTGGTCCTCACAAGAACAGAACATCTGCCTTTTCTAACTTCTGGAGTTCCAGAAGTCCCTAAACTGTTGGGCAGTTGCCCAGACCCCAGCAGTTCCAAGTCACGATCTTCATTGGTTCTTGCAGGAATGGACCACTAGCCCAGCAAACTTCAACTTCTTATTGGTCACGTCCATCCTCAGGTCCTCCACACCATCTTCCTTTCCTCCCGACATATCTACCTCCATCAATTCCTCACCCAACCTTTTCTTGCTTGTTACCATTTCGCTCTCGTCCCCTGGCCTCCCATCACCTCCCACTCGTTTGTTGCATGCGGTCTTTTTGTATGTACCTTGTTTCTTCACCTTTTCATTTGGCTTCTCCTTCTCCTTGTCCTTGCTGCCGTCCACCAGGATGGGTTGCTCAGTAGTGCTGGTATTCAACTCCCCATCCTTCACATTATCCAACTCCCTGGCAAGTTCCCCCAGTACAACCACCTTATCCTGTGTGCTTTCTTTCCCTTCAACCCCTTCCTTCTTGTGTCTATCATCCGCTGGAAACAAAGCTCGCCCTGGTAGCTCAGATTTGTGTGCCTGTACAACATTTTTTTAATGAACTTGTCACCTCTTCTCCATCAAAGTGATCCACCCCCTCCTTATTCTTATTCTTATTGCCTTCCTCCCTCTTCCACGATGGATCATCACTGCTGGATCGTCCAAAAGAAAACTTCGAGCCAGACTCTCCCGGATAGCTTCTACCCCCGCTTTTGCCTGATCTCCAAGATGGAGCAAACCTCCCTCCTCCTGTCCTCTCAGCACTACCCTCCTCTCCCCTTTTTTTTCTAGCATAAACCTCAATTTCTTACTAAATTGTTGCTCCTCCCCCTCCTTTAGCTGCTTATTGCAAACTTTATCAATGTGACCGATAATCCCGCATGTATAGTAGAAATCCGGTAGGAACTCGTACATGCATCAATGGTTTGCGGATATCGATCTTCACCTTGATTCAAAGGAACTGTCCCACAGTTGTGTTATCCTCCTCCTTGTCCATCATCAGGAACTCTCCCAACTTGTGGCCAATGGCCTCCCCCGTCACCTTGTTCATCATTCTAAATGGAATCTTGAAGGCCCTGACCCAGATCGGAATGTAAGTGAATTCAATCTCCTCCAGAGTCTTCTCTTCATCATAATCCACCATGATCACCAGGTTCTTCCCAAACATCCATGGGTCTTCATCTATAGCACACCATTTCCCCAACGCCTGGAGGAAAGTGAACAGAAAATGATTTTCCCCTAAATCCTTCCACGTGACGCCCTTGATTGGGCACCAAATCCTTCCCAGCACCTACGCCAGCCCATCAGTATTTACCAATCTCTCCACTAGCACCTTCCCAACCACCTGTGGGAGAGCCGGCCCCGACCTCGCTGGTCTTGCCATGGCGATCTTGGTGCCCTTCTTCTCTGCCGCTGATAGTTGCATCCATTTCATCATCCCCTCGACTGCCGCCATCCCTCTCCTTCCTTACAGTTTTGCCGATTATGAGAGTCACCTGCCGCTGCGATCAGATCAGGCACGGGGACATGAGAACGAGAGGGACATAGGAACCCTAGGGATGAGAATGTTAGCTCCTTGCATAGAGATAAAACACACTACCGTTTCCCAATTTGTTACCATCTCGTTGATGTAATGGTAAATAAGCACAAAGGCCTCCTAGCTGGGTCACGTGCGAGAGAGAGGCCAGCGTCCCGTGAGAGATTCTACGGCCTGCAAGGAATTGGCTCGGTCCAGTCAAGCAGGCAACGATGAGGCTTTTGGTAGGTGCGCACGACATCATCGTCCGGTGGCCCTATAGCAGGCCATGACGGGCTTTGACGATGGCTCGAGACCGCAGGAATAGGCGTGGGCTGTAGGAAACAACGATGTCGGGCCGCAGGAATGGCATGTAGTTATCATTTGTTGCTCCAAAAAAAATCGAGAATCCTATTCATGTTCTGGAAGATGGGTAAGCGCTTGACCTTCGATCTTTAAGATTAGTGCGGATGTCTTCGGCCGCACGATCTTCTTTTCGTTTCTTCTTCCTTCCGTCTCTCTCAACGCTACACGCCGTCGTCGGGACCAAGGGGTCGGTGTTTTATACCCGACAACCTACCGAGGGGTATCCCAAGGTAGTAGATTGGTTGGTGAGGGATTGTCGGACCTGAAACTCTAAGGTAAAAGCGAGGACACAAGACACTGATTTATACAGGTCTGGGCCGCTAAATTGCGTAATACCCTACATCCTATGTGGGGTGTAGTATATTGCGCCCTGCGCTTGGGTGTTGTTTGTTGTTGAGGAGTTGGTCCTCTGTTGTGGTTCTATGATGTCTTAGCCTACCGATCTAGGGACCCCTGCTCTTCTTTATATACTTTAGGGGGTGGGATTGCTAGTCGGTTAGAAGGAGGAGTCCTAGTATGATTATATGGTATGAGTCCTAGTATGATTACAGAGGAATTCTAGTAGGAGTCCGTCTTCTTCCTTCCTTGCGGGTACTGGGGATCTATCCCTGGCAAGTCCCCGAGTGCTTCATAGTCGAATGTAACAGTCTTCGAGTACTTTTCAGATTCTCACCGAGTAGTTTTACTTCTCCTCGAGTACTTTGTTTGGCTAAATCTTCAAAGTTCTTCAAAGCTACCATGAGGCTATGATGTGTTCAAACCCTTGATTGTCTTGATTTTGTAATCTTCATTGTGATATGGAGGGTGGTGAAAGTCGCACTCCAAATGGAGTAGCCCCTGAGCCTTAGGTTGAATCGAAGAATCAGGCTCAGGGTCAATAAAAATCTTGGGTATAGCTTATCAGCCCCTGAGCCTTGGAATGATTAAATAATTAATTTAAGGGTCTTTAGTCTTCATGCAAGTCATCTTTCAAGTAGTCATTTGGCGTCCAGCACCCGAGCTTATGCGCCAAGTGAGCCGTAGAGCCACGTCGAGTAGTTATTTGGCGCTTAGCCTTCGAGCTTGAGAGCTAGCGGAGCTACCGGAGGTATTCCGAGTAGTAATTGGCACTTAGCTCTCGAGCTGGGAGCTAGTGAAGCCATTGGAGGTACACTGAGTGTCCTGGAGAGTCGTCACCGAAGCTTGACCTGCAAAAAGAGATGCATACATTATGTAGCATATTTGTAGAATTTGGAACTACTGTAATTTATTCAGTGATGAATGTAATGTAAATGTTGTGTGTCATGTTCTTATTTCGACCATATTTTTTCCGAGTAGTTAGCCTGTTACATTTAGGCTTCCAGTCCCTATTTAGCCATTGCCACTGCATGTGAGATTTTTGTCTCGTGTACATGTACTGACACTACTGCTACGGAGATCTTTGTCTCGCATCCTAGCATTTAGGCATGGCAGAAGATCCGAGGCTTTCACAAATTAAGATGTGTTCTGCTCAAGGAGATTAGTGATCGCTAAGAGAAGACATTTAAATTAAGATGTGTTCTACTCAAGGAGATTAGTGATCGCTAAGAGAAGACATTCAAAATAAGTAGTCAGCATTGCGATGGCAAAAAGATTGTGCGATTGCACGTAAAGTAGTCATTGAGACTTTTCTGCCTTTATAGCGAGGAGAGCGCATGTTGCCGCGCATAGGATTTGTGCCTCCTTAGGGTGGAGCCACTGCGAGTCTCCAGCACTTAGTGCACCAAATCCATGGTTGTAGCCTCCGAAATTCGGTGTACCAAGCATGAAGCGGAACTTTCAGAACTCAATGCACCAAACCCGTGACGATAGCCTCCATAATTCGGTGTACCAAGCCCATGGTTGTCGGTCAAGCAGTCTCAAACTGTGAGGGGCAGACAAATCGATTCGAGTTCTTTAACCATGCATGGTGAACCTAACCTCACGACATCCGCGCACCACCGAGGGGCGCTTCCTGTGTCGGCCTTCCCCATCAATTCCCTAACCCGTGTCGGGCCCATTTCCTTTGGTGCAAGGTTCTACAGACCCGGCCTCTGCTGTTCTGTGACCACACTTGCCACCATGTGTGGCCGCAGGGGAAACTCCGTTCCAAGGACAATGGGGCGACCGCTCACATCTAGGTTCAATCCGGTACTAGAAGCGACGTGCGACGGATCTGATGGATGTGACCGGGGGAACGGCGCTAGAAGCGAGGTTGCTCAGGTGAGAAGACAGGCGGGCTGCGGCTGCGCGGGCGAGCGCGAAGCAACAGTCTGTCAGGGCGCAGATCTGGCAAGGCGGAAAGGAGCTGTCGCGGCCGGGGTCAGGGTTGGCGACGGAGGAATCGTCGCGTAGCGCAGTCCGAGGCGGCGCGACTGTGGAGGGACGGCGGAAAAGCCGGGAGGCCTCGGGCCTTGCAGCCGGGGGTCCGGCAAGGTGATGATGGGTGCGAGGTGCGAGGTGCTGCAGAAAGGGTTGCAGAGGGCTTCCGCTACGATTGGGGAAGAGGGCGCGAGAATCCATCCGGTCGCGGCCGGCGACGGGGCGGAGCGGCGGGGGTCGGAAGAGTTGAGCCACGTGGCGGAGAAGCTCTGAAGCGGGCATGCTACTCGAGTGCGTCTGCACCGGGAGATCTGGGGGAAAGATTTTGCGGGTCCACCGGTCAGTCTCGGTTAGTCCACTGCTTAGATTGAAGGGAGACACTGTGGGAAGACTTAGAAGGATCCGGCGGGATGGGTTGGGGTCGGCAGGGGTCGGACCGGAACTGGAGGTTGAGCACTTAACTCGGGGAAGCTGAGATGGGGGATTAGGGACTCGGATTAAGATTAACTTGAAAGATTTTTGGGTCGGTCGTGCAATCTCTGGCTTCATTCCACTCCACCAGAAGATTTGACGGAGATCATGATACATCTTATTGCTGCCAGGATGGATGGAGAACTTGGAGAGATAAGCTTCATCTAGGATTTGCTTTCTCAGATTGGGGTCGTACGGTACAACCAGTCAGGTTCCATAATACACCTTCCTAGTCTCATCCTGTCGGAATTGCTTATACCCTTCATCCTTCAATGAAATCTTCTTCGTGATCCGCCTTACTTCCTTATGCTCTAACTGTGCTGACCCGATTTGGTCTTCTAAAACAGACTCAAGAGATATGTGGCCGAGGTTTCCAGGGGAAACAATTTCCAAACTGAGTTTTCCCATCTCATGACACAGAGTCTCTGTGAAGGTTGTTGCCGACAAACAGTTGCAAAAGGTCTTGCGGCTAAGAGCATCGGCCACCACGTTGGCCTTGCCGGGGTGATAGTGCACTTCCAAATCATAATCTTTTATCAACTCTAACCATCTCCTTTGGCGCATGTTGAGGTCGGCTTGAGTGAAGATGTACTTGAGGCTCTTGTGGTCGGTGTAGATGTTGCAGTGGGTACCCATCAGATAGTGTCTCCATATCTTTAAGGCATGAATCACTGCTGCCAACTCAAGATCACGGGTTGGGTAGTTCAGCTCATGAGGTCGTAACACCCGTGAGGCATAGGCAATGACTTGGTTGTCTTGCATAAGAACACACCCAAGTCCAGTGCCAGAGGCGTCACAGTACACGTTGAACGGCCTACAAGGGTCGGATTGAGCCAAAACCAGGGCTGAGGTTAGCAAGTGCTTCATGGTCTTGAAGGCTTCTTCACACTTGTCGTTCCACACAAATCTGACCTCTTTCTTCAGCAGTTCTGTCATCGGCTTAGCTATCTTGGAGAAGTCCGGTATGAAATGCCGATAGTAGCCTGCTAGTCCAAGGAAACTTACAATCTGGTGCACTGAGGCGGGAGGCTTCCAGTCCATGACTTCCTGTACCTTGCTGGGGTCGATGGCTATGCCATTCCGAGAGATAGTGTGTCCCAAGAACTTGACACTATCTAACCAAAATTCACACTTGGAGAATTTGGCATAGAGCTGATGATCTCTCAACCGCTGGAGAACTACATGAAGATGATCGGCATGTTCTTCTTCGTTCTTCGAGTACACTAGGATATCATCAATGAACACCACTACAAACTTGTCCAACTCGAGCATGAACACCGAATTCATGAGATACATGAAATAGGCGGGTGCATTGGTGAGTCCAAAAGATATGACCAGGTACTCGTAGAGTCCATATCTTGTGGAGAAGGCAGTTTTGGGAACGTCACAGGGTCGGATCTAGATTTGGTGATAACCTGAACGAAGATCAATCTTGGAGAACACTCTTGCTCCAGCTAATTGATCGAACAAGACATCAATGCGGGGGAGTGGGTACTTGTTCTTGACATTCACCATATTGAGGGGTCGGTAGTCCACACACATGCGTAGACTCCCATCCTTCTTCTTTACAAACAGGGCTGGGCAACCCCAAGGTGAAGTGCTGGGTCGGATGAAGCCTTTCTCCAACAGATCATGCAACTGGGTCCTTAACTTGGCCAGCTCAGCAGGTGGCATCTGATAGGGTCTCTTGGATATCGGAGCGGTGCTGGGGATCAACTCTATGGAAAACTCCACATCTCTATCGGGCGGCATGACGGACAAGTCATCTGGGAACACGTCCGGGTACTGACAGACAACCGGAAGGCTTTCTAGCCGGGCTTCCGATAGAGGGTACGCACAGGGAAGTGCGTACTTAGGGTGTTTCAAGGGTAGGGTAGAAGTGCCATGAAAGGGTGAGTTGATGTGGAGAGTTCGGGCAGCTGCATCTAGAACCACTTAGTGTCTGGTCATCCAATCCATCCAAAGGATGATATCTATTCCTTCCAGGTCAAGGATGATGAGATTTTCCTTGAAAAGAGTTTGGCCTAGCTAGAGAGGTACAAGAGTAACGATCTGGTCTGAGGCTATCTGTGGCGACCGACCCCGAAATCTCCCGAGTTAATCTTAATCTGAGCCCCTGATCACCTGCCTTAGTTTTTCAAGCCTAAGTGTTCAACCTCCAGTCCGGTCCCGACCCCTGAGACCCGACCCCTCTCCGCTGGCCTCCAGTTCCGACCCCGCCGGCCCCAACTTCCTCCGGGTTGGACGGTCGAGTGGGATCCCTCCTCGGACGGCGAGGAAAGGGATCACTGACGTCTTGGCTGGCCTCACCAAGGACGTCCGACCCCTGCGTTTAGCTTCCGCTTGCTGTTTTACCTTCTATTGTTTTCTTTTGAAACCTTGTAAAACTCTGATGATTTGTTTTCTTGGCCGAACTAAATGGTTAAGTTGTTTAACTCGGTGGACTTGTTGTATCCTCTGGAACCACTCACCTTCGTGTGAGTTTGCTAACTCGATCCTGTTCACGTGGTTAATCGGATGAAATCCGACGGCACTTCGTGTTAACTTGGCTTAGGCATGGGTGTCGCATGTTAGGCGACTTAACCCTGTTTAATCAAGTTAATCCGAAGTGGATCCGCCACAGCTGGTACCAGAGCCGGTTTAGCAATACAGAGAACCCAACAAGCCCTAACACACTTCTTTGAAAAGATAAAAGTTGCAAGAAACTTTTTGAAAACTGTCTCGTACGATCGTTAAGGACGACTTTAGTGCGAGAGGCCCTAGGGGATTTTGGGGTTGTTTTAGGTGGCTAATATTTACTTGGTTATCTTGCTAACCTTTCCAGCACTTCGCCACGTTTATCATACGTGTGCCGAGTTCCGCATCACGAGTATGCGAGGGTTGATAGGGAGTTCTATTCAAAGGACCCTATCATCGCGGTTGTTTCGCCCACGTCTATCATACGTGCGCAGGTTCCGTATGTAATCCATACGAAGGTTGGTACGGTTCGATTCCAACGAGCCTATCAGCACGGTTGTTCGCCACGTCTATTATACGTGCGCTGATTCCGCATCGCGAGTATGCGAAGGGTTATACGGTTCCATTCAAAGGGAACCTATTTCCACGGTTGAGTGCTGTCCATGCAGCCTTAAACGCATGGGTGTCGTTCCTATAGTGAACGGTAATGATTGGGAACGCTTTCGTGGGTGCTGGCACGAAAGGTTCGTGTGGCGGTGTTTTCTGCAGGTACACTAACCGCGTTCGCTTAGGAGACGTTGCTAGAACCGACTAGCTATTATAGGGAGAGACGTACTGGTTGCCTTGCTACCGGCACTAACCGCGTAAGACTAAGTTTTGGCAGTTGTTTTGGTTGAGAACGAGGTAGGCCATGCATGTGACATAAGCTAAGAATCTGTTAAGTCACCCTCCTCAAAAGCAACCTTGCTCGGAGAACCTCTTCTTTGGTTCTAAGGATTTCTAGTTTCTTCCAGCTTGTTCTCGGTTAAAATCGAATGCTTTCTCTGTCCGACCCCTGACCTTTGGAGTCCATCTCACGTGGTTTTGGTTTCTTGGTTCCAGATGGCCATCCCCGGACACGTTCTGTTTGGAGCGGATGGCACCTTCCATTCAACGTGTCTACACTTCGAGGGCTTCCTCGCGATCTTGTGGAATACCTTGAAATGGTTCGGGTACTAGTCCCCACCGTTGTATGTGGGACGACTGTACCTGGAGCGAGGCGTCTAGACGTGCAACGTACAGGCGGTAGTACCTCCTCCTCCTGTGCGGCCCGACTGGCCCTCGTTCGGGATATCAGCATATGGTCTTGCTCCGGAGGACACCTGGGAGTCCGCCGCTCTTCAGCTCCTTACTCGTTTCTGTCAGCTACACCCACTGGAGGTCACCCTAGACCCCATCGGCTTGTTCCCTGCCAGGAACCGGTTGGACCCGGCGTGGCTCGATCGCGTCAGCAATATCGAGGTGCTGGCCACCACCTACTCTATGGTCACCATCACCACCAACATCCGGTGTATGTCAGCCCTCTATCGGATGATTGAGCTCCAAGGAAGGGCCATGACCATCCTTGCTTGGACCGCCGTGGATGCCCAAGGACACCTCCAGGCCGCCAGAAGAGACCTGGTAGGCCAAACCTATCAGCTTATCCAACGAGGCGTTCAGATCCATGACATGCAAGACAGAATCTCTGAGCTCGAAGGAGAAGTAGCCGACTTGGTGGACGGCATGATCGAGTTATCGGAGGAGAAGATGGAAGTGGAAATGGAGCTGGCGGATGCCAATGCTCATCTAGATGAGCATCACGCCGAGCTCGATGATATGCACGCCCTCCAGGTGCAACTAGAAGCTCAAGAGGACCCTGAGGAGGTGGAGGAAGCGTCCAGTATGGACATTGAAGAGGACGGCGCCCCTTCTCCTACTCATAGTGTTCATTTATAGATGGAGAGTTGCAAGGAACCCACTCTTTTGTTGTACTCCTCGGCAGTCTAAATTTTGGAAAGATCTGTAATAGGTTAGCCTTGAGTCGAGTACTCCCTGTGTAGGAACACCTCTGTAAAAAGATCCCAATGAAATCAAATCCTGAGTCTGACCTTTGACTCCTTGCAAATGTTGGAATGTTAGACTAAGTGAGTTGTGCTGCGACCACACACGCTGTTTTCTGTGGGTCTGTCCAAGTTGGCCGACCCCGGTTCGCGAGATCGGATGCGCCCGACCCCTCGAGGCAGTTCTCTGCCTCGCCCGACCTTTCGAGGCAGTCTCCGCCTCACCCGACCCCTTTTTGGTGTGGATCGTTGCCGACCCCTTTTTTTTTGGGGAAGATCGCCTAGCCCGACCCCGTGGCTTAAGTTCGGCTGTAAGGAAATTCCAGGAGTCTAGGTATGGTATGGTTCGCCCGAAGTCGAGTACACAGCTAAGACAGATGCTAACTAACATGGCAATGAGAAGAGTGTATCTCCCTTATGAGGACGTGTGTTGCTTTATCAGCAAGAGTTGCATCGGAGAATTTTAACTTATGCATTCCATCTGTTGGAGTACTTCTAAGATTATGAATTTAATGGAACGTTAACTCTTGCAGATGGCACATCGCACTAGATCTGGTTCTGTGCCCGGCAACAGCGAGCAGAGACAGGATCTTCTCCCACCCCCGCCCTCGTCTCCGCTAGAGGCAATCTTAGCGGCTCAAACCGAGCTGCTGAGGCATCTTGTACAAGGACAACAGCAGCAGCCCCATGGGGGAAGGGCTCAGCAACAGCCCCATGTTGCTCGCTATGAGGACTTCTTGGGGACACAGCCCCCTTTGTTTCAGAAGACACAAGAACCGCTCGACGCCGACGCCTGGGTTCGTACGATTGAATCCAAGTTCGAGCTCCTCACCGCCCCGTGCCCCGACCATAACAAGGCCCGGTTTGCAGCTCAACAGCTGCGTGGTTCCGCCCGGCTCTGGTGGGACCACCACCATGCTATGTTGCCGGCCGGCCATGTGGTCAGCTGGAACGAGTTCAAGACCGCGTTCAAAGCGCATCACATTCTGGAAGGTCTCCTGGAGCGCAAGCTCAACGAGTTCCTGGCTCTTACCCAGGGAACCCGAGATGTCCTGCACTACGCCCAAGCTTTCAATGATCTGTGCTGTTATGCCGGCTATCATGCGGACACAGACGAGAAGAAGCGGGACAGATTCCGCCGAGGATTAAGTTTGGAGCTCAGAGAGAGGTTGAACCCCATCAAGGTGGATACCTACAACGAGTTGGTCAACCTGTCCATCTCTCAAGAGGATTGCATGCAAGCTCTCAAAGCCGACCAGAAGAGGAAGGCCTCCATGGCATTTCCGAGCCAACCAACTCGAAGGTTCAGGATGGTTCCTCCACAAGCACCCAGCCGACCCCAGCAGTTGGGAAGGTGGATTGCCCGACCCCCACCAGCAGCAGCGCCCCATTTTCCCGGCTTCCAACCACAGGCACCCCGGCTGACCCCACCACCACCACCGCGCCCTGCAACTGGTAACCGCTGCTTCACCTGCGGCAATGAAGGGCATTTTGCTAAAGACTGCCCCAGGAACAGAAATCAGCAGCATGGCCAGAACCCCATGGCGAACAGAGGAAGAAGGCCCAAGGTGCAAGTTCGACAAGGACGGCTCAACTACACCAGCTTGACCGAACTCCGCGAAGGTGCGCCAGTGATGACAGGTACTTTTCTTGTCTTAAATCAAGCTGTTGTTGTGCTGTTTGATTCGGGAGCCTCTCATAGCTTCATCGGGAGTAAGACTAGAGAAAGATGTGAGCTGGATGTCGGTCACACTAAAGAATCCTATGTGATCGCCACTCCGGGAGGAAAGATAGCCTCGGATCAGATCGTTACTCTTGTACCTCTCCAGCTAGGCCAAACTCTTTTTAAGGAGAATCTTATCATCCTTGACCTGGAAGGAATAGATATCATCCTCGGGATGGATTGGATGACCAGACACCAAGTGGTTCTAGATACAGCTACCCGAACTCTCCACCTCAACTCACCCTTCCATGGCAGATCTACCCTGTTCTTGAACCCTCCAAAATCCGCACTTCCTTGTGCGTACCCTCTATCGGAAGCCCGGCTAGAAAGCCTCCCTGTTGTCTATGAGTACCCGGATGTGTTCCCAGAGGACTTGCTCGGCATGCCGCCCAATAGAAATGTGGAGTTTTCCATAGAGTTGATCCCCGGCACCGCTCCGATATCCAAGAGACCCTATCGGATGCCGCCTGCTGAGTTGGCCGAGTTGAAGACCCAGTTGCATGATCTGTTGGAAAAAGGTTTCATCCGACCCAGCACATCACCTTGGGGTTGCCCCGCCCTGTTTGTGAAGAAGAAGGATGGGAATCTCCGCATGTGTGTGGACTACCGACCCCTCAATGCGGTGACCGTCAAGAACAAGTACCCACTGCCACACATCGATGTCTTGTTTGATCAGTTAGCTGGAGCAAAAGTGTTCTCCAAGATCGATCTTTGTTCAGGTTATCACCAAATCAAGATCCGACCATGTGACATCCCCAAAATAGCCTTCTCCACCAGATATGGACTCTACGAGTACCTGGTCATGTCTTTTGGACTCACCAATGCACCCGCCTATTTCATGTATCTCATGAATTCAGTGTTCATGCCTGAGTTGGACAAGTTTGTGGTGGTGTTCATTGATGATATCCTAGTGTACTCGAAGGACGAAGAAGAACACGCCAATCATCTCCATGTAGTTCTCCAACGGCTGAGAAATCATCAACTCTATGCCAAATTCTCCAAGTGTGAGTTCTTGTTAGATAGTGTCAAATTTTTGGGACACACTATCTCCAAGGATGGCATAGCCGTTGACCCCAGCAAGGTACAGGAAGTCATGGACTGGAAGCCTCCTGCCTCAATGCACCAGATCCGAAGTTTCCTTGGACTAGCAGGCTACTATCGACATTTCATACCGGATTTCTCCAAGATAGCTAAGCCGATGACAGAGTTGTTGAAGAAAGAGGTCAGATTCGTGTGGAACGACAAGTGTGAAGAAGCCTTCAAGACCCTGAAGCACTTGCTAACCACCGCCCCAGTTTTGGCCCAACCCGACCCCTCTAGGCCGTTTGACGTGTACTGTGACGCCTCTGGCACTGGACTTGGGTGTGTTCTTATGCAAGACAACCGAGTCATTGCCTATGCCTCACGGGCGTTACGACCTCATGAGCTGAACTACCCGACCCATGATCTTGAGTTGGCAGCAGTGATTCATGCCTTAAAGATATGGAGACACTACCTGATGGGCACCCACTGCAACATCTACACCGACCACAAGAGTCTCAAGTACATCTTCACTCAAGCCGACCTCAACATGCGCCAAAGAAGATGGTTAGAGTTGATAAAAGATTATGATTTGGAAGTTCACTATCATCCCAGCAAGGCCAATGTGGTGGCCGACGCTCTTAGCCGCAAGCCCTGTTGCAACTGCTTGTTGGCAACAACCTTCACCGAGACTTTGTGTCACGAGATGGGAAAACTTAGTCTGGAAATTGCCCCCCATGGAACCCTCGGCCACATAGCTCTTGAGTCTGCTTTAGAAGACCAAATAAGGTCAGCACAAGTGGAGGATGAGGAAGTAAAGCGGATCACCAAGAAGACCTCCTTGAAAGATGAAGGATATAAGCTGTTTCGGCAGGACAAAACTGGAAAAGTGTATTATGGAAACCGACTGGTTGTACCAGCCGACCCCAACTTGAGGAAGCAGATCCTAGATGAAGCTCACCTCTCCAAGTTCTCAATCCACCCAGGCAGCAATAAGATGTACCATGATCTCCGTCAAACCTTTTGGTGGAGTGGAATGAAGCCGGAAATTGCCCGGTATGTTTCAGAATGTGACACCTGTCAACGTGTCAAAGCCAGCCATCTAAAGGTAGCGGGTACCGTGCAGCCCCTACCTATTCCCTCTTGGAAATGGGAAGATATCAGCATGGACTTCATAGTTGGACTGCTCCTTACATCACAGCGACATGACTCCATCTGGGTTATAGTGGACCGCCTGACCAAGTCTGCCCACTTCCTTCCTGTCCGCACCACCCACACAGTCAAGCAGTATGCAGAGTTGTACCTCGACCGCATAGTTTCCCTACACGGTGTACCTAAGACCATCATCTCTGATCGAGGAATTCAATTCGTAGCACGCTTTTGGGAACAGCTACAAGCATCCATGGGCACCAAGCTCATCCGTAGCTCAACCTATCATCCTCAAACCGATGGTCAAACCGAAAGAGTCAATCAGATCCTTGAAGACATGTTGAGAGCTTGTGTCATCCATTATGACAAAAATTGGGACAAGTGCTTGCCCTTGGCAGAATTCTCCTACAACAACAGCTACCAGGCCAGTTTGAAGATGGCACCGTTTGAAGCCTTATATGGCCGGAGATGTCGGACACCTTTGAATTGGTCACAAACTGGAGAAAGACAGATCTATGGCCCTAACTTAGTGGTAGAAGCCGAAGAGCAAGTAAGGGTAATTCAAGCAAATCTCAAGGCTGCCCAATCTCGACAAAGGAGTTATTCCGACAGGCGAAGAAGGCCCCTACAGTTTGACATTGGTGATCATGTGTATCTTTGAGTCTCCCCAACCAAAGGAGTGCAACGGTTTGGAGTGAAAGGAAAGTTGGCTCCCCGCTACATTGGCCCTTATGAGATTGTGGAGATCTGTGGACCCATTGCTTACCGGATCCAACTCCCAGAACAGCTATCGGCCATACATGATGTCTTCCATGTGTCTCAACTGAAGAAATGTGTCCAAGTTCCAACCGAGATCTTAGAGCAAAGCAGCTTCAGATCGAGCCCGACTTAACCTACGCCGAGTACCCAGACAGAGTTCTTGACCAGAAAGAGAGACATACCCGGCGCCAAATAGTCAGAATGTATAAGATCCTCTGGAGGAACCACACGGAGGATGAAGCAACGTGGGAAACAGAAGAGTATTTGAACAAGCACTTCCCAGGTTTTCTGTCTTGTCAAGGAGGTAAGGACTGTACACCCTACCCTTACACCTGAATCTCGAGACGAGATTCTTTTTAAGAGGGGTAGGCTGTGGTGACCGACCCCGAAATCTCCCGAGTTAATCTTAATCTGAGCCCCTGATCACCTGCCTTAGTTTTCCAAGCCTAAGTGTTCAACCTCCAGTCCGGTCCCGACCCCTGAGACCCGACCCCTCTCCGCTGGCCTCCAGTTCCGACCCCGCCGGCCCCAAGTCCCTCCGGGTTGGACGGTCGAGTGGGATCCCTCCTCGGACGGCGAGGAAAGGGATCATTGACGTCTTGGCTGGCCTCACCAAGGACGTCCGACCCCTGCGTTTAGCTTCCGCTTGCTGTTTTACCTTCTGTTGTTTTCTTTTGAAACCTTGTAAAACTCTGATGATTTGTTTTTCTGGCCGAGCTAAATGGTTAAGTTGTTTAACTCGGTGGACTTATTGTATCCTCTGGAACCACTCACCTTCGTGTGAGTTTACTAACTCGATCCTGTTCATGTGGTTAATCGGATGAAATCCGACGGCACTTCGTGTTAACTTGGCTTAGGCATGGGTGTCGCATGTTAGGCGACTTAACCCTGTTTAATCAAGTTAATCCGAAGTGGATCTGCCACACTATCTTTCTTCCAGGAGTCGAGATCACATATGATCCTTTAGTGTGACCGACACTCAGCTCACATCTTTCTCTAGTCTTACTCCCGATGAAGCTATGGGAGGCTCCCGAATCAAACAACACGACAACAGTTTGATTTAAGACAAGGAAAGTACCCGTCATCACTGGCGCACCTTTGGGGAGCTCGGTCAAGCTGGCGTAGTTGAGCCGTCCTTGGCGAACTTGTACCTTGGGCCTTCTTCCTCTGTTCGCCATGGGGTTCTAGCCGGGCTGCTGATTCCTGTTCCTGGGGCAATCCTTAGCGAAATGCCCTTCATTGCCGCAGGTGAAGCAGCGGTTACCAGTTGTAGGACGCGGTGGTGGCGGTAGGGTCGGCCGGGGCGCCTGTGGTTGGAAACTAGGAAAATGAGGTGCTGCCGCTGGTGGGGGTCGGGCAACCCATCTTCCCGACTGCTGGGGTCGGCTGGGCGTAGTGTAGGACGTCACGGCTTCCTTGGGTGAGGGCCAGGAACTCGTTGAGCTTGCGCTCCAGGAGACCTTCCGGAATGTGATGCCCTCTGAACGCGGTCTTGAACTCGTTCCAGCTGACAACATGGTCGGCCGGCAACATAGCATGGTAGTGATCCCACCAGAGCCGGGTGGAACCACGCAACTGCTGAGCCGCAAACCGGGCTTTGTTATAGTCGGGGCACGGGGCGGTGAGGAGCTCGAACTTGGATTCGATTGTGCGAACTCAGGTAGCGGCGTCGAGCGGGTCTTGCGTCTTCTGGACCAAAGGGGGCTGCGTCCCCAAGAAATCCTCATAGCGAGCAACATGAGGTTGCTGCGGAGCCCTTCCCCCATGGGGCTGCTGCTATTGTCCTTGTACAAGATGCCTCAGCAGCTCGGTTTGAGCCGCTAAGATCGCCTCCAGCGGAGACGGGGGCGGGGGCGGGGAAGATCTTACCTCTCCTCGCTGCTACTGGGCACAGAGCCAGATCTGGTGCGATGCGCCATCTGCAAGAGCCAATACTCTATTAATTCCATGACCTCAGAAGTATTCCAAACAGATGGGAACGCACATGTTAATTCCTCAAATGCGACTCATGCCGACATTGCAACACAACACAGCTTTATAAAGGAGACACACACTTCCTCTTGCCATCTCAGTTAGCAACTATCTTAGTTCTGTACACGACTTCGGGCGAACCATAACCATATCCCAGGAGTTTCATTATATTTGACCTTAGGCCAAGGGGTCAGGCTAAGCGAAACGGCACAGGAAGGGGTCGGGCGAAGCGAACCGCGCGAGAAGGGGTCGGGTGAAGCGATCCGCACCAGAAGGGGTCGGCGAAGCGAACCGCACAAGAAGGGGTCGGGCGAGGTGGAGAATCGCCTCGAGGGGTCGGGCGCATCCGACCTCGTGACCCGGGGTCGGCCAAACTTGGACAGACCCACAGAAAACGGGTGTGTGGTCACAGCACAAACTCACATAGTCTGGCATCCCAAGCGTGTTGCAAAAGAGTCAAAGGTCAAGCTAAGATCTGATTTCAACTGAGATCATTACATTGCTGGTCTTAAAACACAGGAGGAAGTACTAAACTCAAGGCTAACCTATTACATGACTATCCAAAACTTAGGTTGCCGAGGAGTACAACAAATGATGAGATCCCTACAGCTCCCGACCTACGAGGGAACACTGTGAGTTGGAGAAGGGGCATCGTCATCCTCAATGTCCATGCTGGACGCTCCCTCGACCTCCTCAGGGTCTTCCTGCTCTTCCAATTGCATCTGGAGGGCATGCATGTCGTCGAGCTCGGCGTGGTGCTCGTCCAGATGAGCATTAGCAACTGCTAGCTCCATCTCTACTTCCATCTTTTCTTCGGACAGCTCGATCATGCCATCCACCAGATCTGTCACTTCTCCCTCGAGTTCGGAGATTCGGTCTTGCATGTTGTGGATTTGTATTCCTCTCTAGATGAGTTGATAGGTTTGTCCCACCAGGTCTCTCTTGGCGGCATTGAAGTGCCCCTCGGTGTCCACGGCGATCCGAGCCAAGACAGCCATGGCCCGGCCTTGAAACTCGATCAGCCGATATAAGGCCGACATACATCTGATGGTGGTGGAGATGGTGACTAGCGAGTGGGATGTGGCCAACACCTCTATGTTGTTTACGCGATCAAGCCATGCCGGGTCCATCCGGTCTCTGGCAGGAAACAGGCTGATTGGGTCCAAGGTGACCTCAAGCGGATGCAACTGACAGAACTGAGTGAGGAGTTGTAGAGCAGCCGACTCCCACGTATCTTCCAGGGCGTGACCGTAAGTTGAGACTCCGAGCTGGGGCCACTCGGGCTGCACAGGAGGTGGAGGTACCACCGCCTGCACGTTGCACCTCTGTACACCGTGCTCCAGGTACATCCGTCCCATGTACAAGGGCGGGGACTGATACCCAAACCACCTCAAGGTGTCCCACAGAATAGCAGGAAAACCTTCAAAGTGTAAGCACGTTGAGTGGGAGAAGCCATCGGCGCCGTACAGAACGTGTCCGGGGGCGGCCATCTGGAACCAAGAACCAAAACAACATGAGATAGAACTCTAAGAAGAAAGGGGTCGGACAGAAAAGCATTCGGATTTGACTGAGCACAAGCTGGAAGAAAACTAGAAATCCTTAGAACCGAAGAAGAGCTTTTCCAAGGCAAGGTTGCTTTAGGGAGGGGTTCACAGACTTTAGTTTATGTCGCATGAACAGCCTACCTCGTTTCTCAACCAAAACAACTGCCAAACTTGGTCTTACGCAGTCAGTGCCGGTGGCAAGGCAACCAGTACGTCTCTCCCTATAGTAGCTAGTCGGTTCTAGTAGCGTCTCCTAAGCAAACGCGGTTAGTGTACCTGCAGAAAACACAACCACATGAACCTTTCGTGCCAGCACCCACGAAAGCGTCCCCAAACATTACTGTTCACTATAGGAACGGCACCCATGCGTTCACGGCTGCATGGACAGCACAACAACCGTGGAAATAGGTCCCCTTTGAATGGAACCGTATAACCCTTCGCATACTCGTGATGTGGAATCAACGCACGTATAATAGACGTGGGCGAACAACCATGATGATAGGCTCGTTGGAATCGAACCATACCACCCTTCGTATGAATTAACATACGGAACCTGCGCACGTATGATAAACGTGGGCGAAACAACCGCGATGATAGGGTCCTTTGAATAGAACTCCCTATCAACCCTCACATACTCGTGATGCGGACTCGGCACACGTATGATACACGTGGCGAAGTGCTGGAAGGTTAGCAAGATAACCAATAAGTATTAGCCACCTAAAAACAATCCCAAAATCCCCTAGGGCCTCTCGTACTAAGGTCATCCTTAACGATCGTACGAGATTTTTCAAAAATTTTCTCTGCAACTTTTATTGAAAGGAAGTGTTTAGGGCTTATTGTGTTCTCTATCTTGCTAAACCTGGCTCTGGTACTAGCTGTGGCGGATCCACCTCGGATTAGCCTAATTAAAGCACGGTTAAGTCGCCTAACATGCGACACTCGACCTTAATCATGCTAACTCGAGATGCCGTCGGATTTCCTCCGATTTAACCACTTTGACCGGACCGAGTTAGCAAAACCCACACGAAGGTGAGTGGTTTCAGAGAAGACAACAGGTCCAACAGTAGATTACAAGTTGTTACACACTTAGTAAAATCAGAGTTTGACAAGTTCTGAAGAAAAACAACAGAAGGTAAAAAATAAGCGGAAGCTAAACGTAGGGGTCGGACGTCCTTGGTGAGGCCTGCCAAGGCGTCAGTGATCCCTCTCCTCGCCGTCCGAGGAGGGATCCCACTCAACCGTCCAACCCGGAGGGATTTGGGGTGGCCAAGTGCCAACAGGAGAAGACTCGGGAGCTGCTGCTTCACCTGAAAAAGAAAGCCACAACAAGGCTAAGCTACTAAGCTCAACAAGACTTAACCGACCGGGAGTAAGCTACTCCACCACTTCTAGACATGCAAGGCTTTTTGGCTGAGGGGTTTGTTTGCCAAAAGCACTATGTAGATCCTTATTTTCAAAGTTTTACCTCAGATTCTAAGTTCATTATCCTGTCTAAGTTAGCAACTTACTCTAAGCAAACATAGAACCAACCAGAGGGTATATAACATCATCAAGACCATGTCATCATCAGATTCCTTTATTACTCAGCGTAGCATAGCGATCAAGCAGTCTCAAACTGTGAGGGGTAGACGAATCGATTCGAGTTCTTTAACCATGCATGGTGAACCTAACCTCACGACATCCGCGCACCACCGAGGGGCGCTTCCTGTGTCGGCCTTCCCTATCAATTCCCTAACCCGTGTTGGGCCCATTTCCTTTGGTGCAAGGTTCCACAGACCCGACCTCTGTCGTTCTGTGACCACACTTGCCACCACGTGCGGCCGCAGGGGAAACTCCGTTCCAAGGACAATGGGGCGACCGCTCACGTCTAGGTTCAATCCGGTACTAGGCTTCCTCATCCCATAATGAGTATGAGGTTAGTACTTTCAAACACTTGATCACGAACACCACCACTGTTGGGCCTTAACAGATTTCATAGACAGACAGGGCGATCAGCCGACCACCAAAAGTTCACCAGAACCCTGCCCCGTCCACCGTCCTTATAGTTGTGATAGAAGGAGAACAACCAACTCCTACAACTCGCGAGTGACAGGAAATCACTCGACTTTTACCGCTTCCTATTTAAGCATAGCAACTACTCGGTCCAACAGCTAGTGTTCATATCAAGGGATCTAAGTTATGCATCTATGGTTGCAAATAACTCCTATACGTAAATGCACAAACATGATGAAGAAGGCATGCGCAAGTTTGGGAAACTGGGGTTCATGCTCCGGGGCTTGCCTTCAAGCGAGGAGGAAGGGAACAGGTCTTCTGCTGGGGTGGCTTCAGCTTCTGGAAGCGGTGGCTCGGCTACAACTCCGTCCTCTGGCGCCGGGTGCAGCTTGTAGACGCCATTGGCGAGATGGAACTCTACACGAAAGCAAAAGCAGGGGGCTAGCACTTAGGCGGTTATTTCAACAGCAACACTTGCGAGTTTTTGCCCAGAAACTTTGTAGCAAGGCTACGGAAAAAGTGGGGAAGTTCACTTGAGTTGGTGGAGAGCAAGGCAAAAGGGTCGGATGGGAAGAAACTTATGATCTGACCCTTAGACTAGAGGAATAGCTGTGCTGGGGGTCCTCAGACTTAACATAGAGAAGTCCCCAATTTTTTTTACACATATACCCTCGGGTCAAGGAAAAAGGATACAGTCGAGTCCTCGGGCGAGGCGGAGAAAGGGTCGGCGAAATAGACAGGGTCGGGCGAGACGGAGAAAGGGGTTGGGCGGACAGACAGGGTCGGGCGAGGCGGAAAAGGGGTCGGACGAACAGAAGGGGTTGGACGAGGCGGAAAAAGGGTCGGGCGGACAGACAGGGTCGGGCGAGGCGCAAAAGGGGTCGGGCGGATAGACAGGGTCGGACGATTAGAGAGGGTCGGGCGAGGCGGAAAAGGGGTCGGGCGGACAGACAGGGTCGGACGATTAAAGAGGGTCGAGCGAGGCGGAAAAGGGTCGGCAGCTTACCTTCGGTTTACAGGTGAAGCTTGGGGTCGGGAAGGAGCAGACTTGGGCGGAAGGATGGAAGCACTAGGACTTGGGCAGCGGCAATGCCCGGCGGTGCTCCGGTGGTGGCGGTGCTTCTTGTGGACTACAAGCAAGCTCTAGCACAGCGCGGAGGAGCAAGCGGCTGGGTGGATTGGGAAAGGCGGGTGTTGAGCGGAGAGGAGAGCTCCTCAGGAACTTAGGTGGCAGCGCTTGAGCACGAAGCAGAGGAACGGCAGCAAGGCAGCGATGGCGAAGGGGGCTCCGGTGGGACTCTGGCATTCCCTTTTATAGCTGCGCGGGAAGAGAGAGAGCTGGAGCAGCACGACGATCGGGAAGGAGCGATGGAGTGCGCTGCCATGGCGGCGATTGAGCAGCGGGGCGGCGGAGCGGGACTTCGGGGATGACACCGTCGGCCATTGGGCACTGGAGACAGAGCGGCGCAGGCGCGGTTTTGCCGTGGTTGAGATTTGGCGGAGGCGGGCGTCGTCGTGCGACGGATCTGATGGATGTGACCGGGGGAACGGCGCTAGAAGCGAGGTTGCTCAGGTGAGAAGACAGGCGGGCTGCGGCTGCGCGGGCGAGCGCGAAGCAACAGTCTATCGGGGCGCAGATCTGGCAAGGCGGAAAGGAGCTGTCGCGGTCGGGGTCGGGGTTGGCGACGAAGGAATCGTCGCGTAGCGCAGTCCGAGGCGGCGCGACTGTGGAGGGGCGGTGGAAAAGCCGGGAGGCCTCGGGCAGCCGGGGGTCCGGCGAGGTGATGATGGGCGCGAGCTGCGAGGCGCTGTAGAAAGGGTTGCAGAGGGCTTCCGCTGCGATTGGGGAAGAGGGCGCGAGAATCCATCCGGTCGCGGCCGGCGACGGGGCGGAGCGGCGGGGGTCGGAAGAGTTGAACCACGCGGCGGAGAAGCTCTGAAGCGGGCATGCTACTCGAGCGCGTTTGCACCGGGAGATCTGGGGGAAAGATTTTGCGGGTCCACCGGTCAGTCTCGGTTGGTCCACTGCTCAGATTGAAGGGAGACACTGTGGGAAGACTTAGAAGGATCCAGCGGGATGGGTTGGGGTCGGCAGGGGTCGGAGCTGGGAACCAGCGGAGAGGGGTCGGACCGGAGCTGGAGGTTGAGCACTTAACTCGGGGAAGCTGAGATGGGGGATTAGGGACTCGGATTAAGATTAACTTGAAAGATTTTTGGGTCGGTCGTCACACGAAGTAGACCATTCTCGATTAGTTTTCTAGTCGAGATGAGTAGTCGAAGTAGACCATCCTCGACTAGTTTTCTAGTTGAGACGAGTAGTTGAAGTAGTCATCGGCGACTTGATGCAGCCAGACATCGAGGTAGCAGTGCTCGCGTACATCTTCTATGTACATTAGGCTATGATTTTGAGGTATTGTGGTAGCCTTCCATCTGCGTGTAGCATAAATCCCTCAAAATTGCTTTTCATGGAGAGTAGTTGGAGCTGATTATTTGCCTCAATCCCCGCGTGACTATAACAAATCTTTGTCATCTTGGGAATTATGGCGTGCGTCCCTCGATCTGCCTGATCTCCCAACTTGAATCGGATTTTCCTCTGCCTTGATTGATGAGCCGCATGAAGTAGCCTGCGGCGGAAACTGGCTCGATCTTCGATTGGAACGTGGAGCGCATCGATTCTGTCTCGGCGATGATTTGTCTGCTCGGAACTTCAACTCGGCGACTTGCTTCTTGTCAAGTAGATTGATCTTGATGTTGAGGTCCTTCAAGCTTGCCCGATGATCTCGACGATCACCCCTATCTAGCGCACCAGATGTCGGTGTTTTATACCCGGCAACCTACCTAGGGGTATCCCGAAGTAGTAGATTGGTTGGTGGGGGATCGTCGGACTTGGAACTCTAAGGTAAAAGCGAGAACACAAGACACGGATTTATACAGGTTCGGGTCCCTAGATTGCGTAATACTACGTCCTGTGTGGGGTGTAGTATATTGTGCCCTCTGCTTGGGTGTTGTTTGTGTTGAGGAATTGGTCCTCTGTTGTGGTTCTATGAGGTCTTAGCCTACCGATCTAGGGACCCTGCTCTCCTTTATATACTTCAGGGGGCAGGATTACTAGTCGGTTATAAGGAGTAGTCATAGTAGGATTACATGACATGAGTCCTAATAGGATTACAGAAGACCTAGTAGAAGTCCGTCTTCTTCCTTCCTTGCGGGTACTAGGGGTCTATCCCTGACAGGGGGGAGGGGGCGGAAGCGGCCGGCGGTGGCCGAGGCCGGTGGGGTGGGGGGTGAGCGGCGAATTTAGGGTTTCGGGTTTCTGGGGGGCGGGGCTCCAATGGCCGCCGGCCTTAGAGGAGAGGGGGGTAGGCTCAACGGCGGTGGCGGTACGACCGACGATGGAGGGTGAAGCAACTGGGAGCGCCGCTAGCTAGGCAGGCCAGGAAGTCCGACAGGCAATGGATGGCGGCGGGGGTGACGTCAAGCTTCAGATTAGGTAGGGAAGGGTGGAAGGCGGCGGTGGAGGGTGGGCGGACAGCGCAGCGGTGTGGCAGCCGCCGGTCGGGACGGAGGACGAGGCTGTGGCGGCGGGGAGCGTGGGGAAGATGGAGAGAAGAAGGAATGGACCAGGACTTTAAAAATAACTCTCCTATCTATCTTCCTACTATATATACTGATAGGAAACAAAAAAAATCTCCCTCGCCAGGCTCGCCTCGCCTGGTTTATCATTTGTTACAGTATCATTTATCCGAGCGCGACTACCACAGTGAGCATGTGCAGCTCGACACTTGCCGGAAAGAAAATACTTGCCGGAGTAGGTATGCTGCGGGTATCGGGACGAGCACGAGCAATCTCCCGCTGTCGCACTCGGGGAAGAAGGACCTGGGCGCGCCGTCCCCGGACCAGGCCTGCACCTGCCTGAGTGCGCGCGCTAGTGAGTGACGCGGGCAGACGTGTTGCTCCTATCCGCTAGTGAGTGACGCGGACCACAAACCAGAGGGAACGGATCGCCACGTCCGCGCACACAGACTAGCCAATCAATCGAATTCTACTCGTCTGCTTCAGAGCAGTTCGTACTAGTACTTCAGAGCTTCTGCCCTGGTAAAAAAATAAATAAAAAAAGGCCCCAACGAAAATTCCGCAGCCATAGCCCCCGCTTCCCCCGCGCGCAGATCTTTTCTCGCTCCCCTCCTTCCCCGGCGATCGCGCCGCCTTACCGGCGACCCCCGGGATGGCGACCTCCGGCGCGGCGGAGGTGGACCCGGGAGACCGGGAGCGGCAGCAGCACGACCGCCGCCGCCTCGCGTCGTCGCTGACGGCGCGGTACTCGGACTGGGTGCTGGAGGCGCTGGACGAGCTCCCGGGGAGCTTCCTTCTCACGGACCCGTCCCTGGCGGGCCACCCCATCGTCTACGCCTCCCGGGGCCTCGCCGCGCTCACCGGCTACCCGCGCCGCGAGGTGCTGGGCCGCAACGCGCGCGTCTTCCAGGGCACCGCCACCGACCGCGCCGCCGTCGCGGGGGTGCGGGAGGCCGTCCGCGCCCAGCGCGCGCACCAGGTCGCCATCCTCAACTACCGGCGGGACGGGTCCCCGCACTGGGTGCTGCTCCACCTCGCACCCGTCTTCCAGGCACGCGACGGGAGCCTGCTCCACTTCCTCGCCGTGCAGGTGCCCATCGATGCCGCCAGACGGAGGGCGGGGGCGGGCCGAGGTGCGCCGGGGGCGGTGCTCGCCGCGTGCCGGGAGGAGGCCAGGGTGGATGAGGATTTCCCGTGCGCGAGCCACGCGGGGAAGGTGTTCGTTGATATGGATAAGAGAGGTCAGTGTGACTTGCCCCTGTTAGTTGCTTAATTAGGCTTCCATTCAACTCTATTTGGCAGTAGTAAAGTATGGATGATTACTGGTACTCCATAGTGGAGTACTAATGAGCAATGAGACTGGAGCAACCATTAATTGCGAGTAAGTTCAGTTACTAACCATTAATTTCGAGTGAGTTCAGTTACTAACCATTTGTGAAATGTGTGTTACAAACTTGACCTACATAAGACTGCTCGTGGACACGTCTTTGTTTGATTGGTTAGTCATTTCGGCCACCATAATTTTAGTTGCACTGATCTTTCATGGGGATGGTCAGTCAAGCTGCTAGCCGCAGTGGCACATCACTCAGAATGCACCCTTGTTTCACTTCTTGATTTGAAGTCTTTTAGTTATGTTATACTGCTCCTGCTTTTCCAAATGTGGACTATGCGCAGTTGTAAACACAAATATGTAGGTGATAGTTCTCCCTTTGGTGATGCTTACATGATTTGTTCACCAAAAAAAGGAAGAACTAATAGGTCAAATCAGGACAAATCATATTATGCAATCCCCTGAATGAAGGTTCAGTAGCCAGCCATAGCTAAACAAGACACCTTAAAGTTTATCTGGGTTTGCCTTTTTTATTTGTTCTATACTGTCATATTAGCTCATTTTGTGGCAGAATAACTATACGGGCAATTTCAGCTGGGTGTTGTACTTGACCTACCATTTTAATGTTTTAACTCGCAGAATATCGAACAGACAGTAAGTGAATCAAGTTGTGAATATGTTGTTGCTAGTTTGCTGTTGCAGGACTGGAGGCTGAGGAACCGTGTGTTGCTAGTGATAGCGAGAAAGAGAAGGCAACCAATACAGCTAACAGCATTGTCTCTGCTCTGAACCGCTACAGCAAGCTAACTAGTCTAGTGGTCAGCGGGAAGAGATGTGACTCTGTTGGCATCCCAGCACTCAGTTCTTCATTAAACCTATCTGTCGGTAGAATCAAACAGAGCTTTGTATTGTGAGTTATTTGCATATCTTGTCACTATTTAGTTGTCTTGTCTTATTTCTTGTGTTCGAAATATTTGATGTCTAATCCATGCATGTCTCATTAAAATGATCCTTTTGAACTGTTCACAGGACTCACTCCTGCTTGCCTGACATGCCAATAATTTATGCCAGCGATGCTTTTGTATCATTAACAGGTAGTTGTTCTTGGACTGTTAGTACCAGAGTATGGATTCTAGCAACATTTTGAAGTAATGTGTTAATGTGATGCACAATATAATTAACTATGCAATATGTGCAAATTCTGATATATTACTGGTATATTTTCATATTGTTTTCGTTGGCTCAAGTTAATCAAACTGATTATAAATACTTGGTGCATCAGTACAGAATACTCGTGTCTTTTGGGATTATCATGTGAAGTAAAGAGCATATTTTTCACCCCTGCAACAGAGTGAATCCTAGGATGGTCTTGATTTAAAAGATGTAGGTTTATGGGCTATATTTGTTATTTCCTTCTAAAATGATGTAAAAATGCAAGTTAAAATCTCTGTCCTTAGTGATGTTATTGTGGTGACAGACTTATTGATGCATTTTTCGCATATAACCAGACATGATTTTGATGTAAGCTGTTTAGAGACCACACATTTCTTTCTTTGGCAGTTGTGCATGCTGGTAGTATTTTCTCCTTTTTCTTTGTTGTTATTCTTTCTTTGGTAGTTGTGCATGCTGGTAGATTTTTCTCCTTTTTCTTTGGTAGTGGTGTTATCTTGGCAGACACCAGTCCATTACTCTATGGTGTTATGCATTAGATATAACTAGCAAAGCATGAAAGAATGGTAGAAATACTCAAATATGTTGCATTGGGGGAAATTTACTTGGAGCTGTTTAGCCTGGACTGTGTGGAGGCTGCTGCTGGTTACAGGAATGACTTATGTTGCTCTTAAAACTTTTTCTTCAGGATACTCAAGAGAGGAGATATTGGGCTGTAACTGCAGAGTCTTAAATGGTCCAGGTACTAGCTTGGAGGTTTTTGAGGAGGTGCGGACCAGGATTATATAGCTTGTATGACCATTCCCTATCATTTTGCTTACTTTTTTCAATTTCTATTCGAAATTGGATGTACAGATAAATCAGCATATTTGTTCTGAGCAGGCATGCACCGTGGACCTTCTAAGTTACAGGTGCGGTTGCTCGTTTTTTGTACTGGTAGCTAACAGGTTCAGCTTATGTAAAGAACTTGACAGAAATTTTGCCTCTTCTATCAGGAAAGATGGAAGTTCATTCCGTGATCTTCTACATGTATCTCCTATCAGAGATGCTTCAGGCAAGGTTCGCTTAGATCTTTCTCAGGACTTTCCTGAATTCCTGAAAGAAGCTGTTTTCCAGATGAATTAAACAATTCCTGCAGAATGGTTAAGTTTTAGAGGGTCTGTGTTCTTTATTCATGTTTCGATGGAGCTTTAGAGCAGAATGGATTGGCAGTTTGCAATCTATCAGTCAGATATACTGCAAGAGCAGTACAATTTTACGACTGACTTCATGTATATGCAGGTCGCGTTTCATATCTGGGTTCACCTTGACGTGGGCGCAAAGCACGACTTTAACGGGTTGACCCCTGAGGTATGGCAGCTTGGCGCTGTTGGTGCGGTGAGAGTTGCAGTGAGAGGCTTGTCGGCTTCGGGTAGCCTGTTGAGACCTTCCCAATAGCGACTCGAGTCTCCTCGCCATCCTACGACTTGTCGACTTGCCAATGTACATCGCTGCTACCTATTGTATGTAAAGTATAACTGATTAGCACAACAAAGAAAACGGATTGATTTTTAAGGGAAATTCCTGGTAAATATACGATGTTGTTCCGATCATGTAACCATGCGAAATGAAGCAAAGAAATGGAAATAGAGGCTCCAGAAGTTCTTCGATCTCACTGTTACAACTTTAATTGGTTTTTTTGACCCCAAGTGCATTAAATTGATATGTGTCGGTTTGACCTCACAAAGGTCTGGTCAGATAATAACTGACTGTTCTAGTTACAGTTAAGTTTGGATGTTAGCACAGAGAATTCACTTGTCTCTTGTCTGGAACTGGAGTCCACAGGTTTTGATTTTTATTTGGTAGGATTAGGACGTCATGACTCATGTCGTACCCGACTCGCCTGAAAATGACCTGTCCTGCAATGCAATATACATCTGCAGTAGCAGGCTTCAACAATGGCAGCCTAATCTTATCTCTAAACTCTTGCGTCAGATACACTGGCACGAGCAACTGGTCCATCCTTCCGCAGCCTCTGCAACAACCGTATTCATACATGAACATGAAGCGCTTGCGATCTCCATAGCTTACTTCGTACACTAAAATGAATAAAACAAAAAACCAAAATAAAAAAATGAAATTCCCATAACTGACACGTGACGCTATTGCCCCAGAAGCACCAGATACTGCGTACGGGAACCTGGAACTGTGTTGGTGGCGATGGCGAGAGATTTTTTATTTATTTAGCATTAAAAAGATGACGTGCGTGCTTCGCAGATGACAGTGCTGGCGGCCAGCGACCAAGTGGATGCGCGCGCAAGCGAACAACCGCAAGCGCCACGACGGACGCCGCCTGCCGGTTCCTGTCTCGTTTCCTGGCGCGTCCGGCGAACCGCGAGAATTTTGTCTCGCCGGAACGGACGCACGACGCCGCGGTATGCACCGCGGAACCCGAAGGCCACGACGTCCTGAGAGGTCGCTAGCTGCAGCCGAGGACGCCGACTGCTGTACAGTGTACACTCCGCTACTGGCACTCTTTGCAGCCGCTCGTGGCAAGGCAACAGCCTCCGAGCTCGTTCAGTCCCCGTCCCCGGTCGGTCACCGTCCGTCCTGATGCTAACGTTTTTGCTCCTGCCGTTACACAGCAACAGTAGAAAGTAGAAACATTTGGAGCTTTATTTGGACCCTCGGTCAATGCTACTAGTAGTGGTAGGCTGGTAGCAGGAGTGGTGAGACTTGGGTCCCCGTTCGAGATGTTGTTTCTAACCTGTCACTCTATCAGTACTACTTCCTAGAACGGCTAGGAGAAATTTTGTATGGGATCCGACAAACGGCAGGTGTACAAGGAATCGTTCTCGTGTCCTGGGACTGAATGGCAAGGCCACCCGAATGCCTGATGTGTCGAGCGGCAACTAGCCCGCGAATCCCATCGTCACAGCCGCGCGCCCCTGACGGCGAGGGAGCTAACAGTCCGCCCGTTGTCCTGCCCGTGCAATCTCTGCCGGAGAAGCAACGGCGCATGATCCGACGGCGACGTCGATCCGCGGAGCACGTACAGCTAGCTCGGCGGATGAGCACTGACTAGGATGTCCCTCAGGCCGCCGATGCCGACGGGAAGCTGCCGGGAAGACGGCCGGCCGGCCGCGTGATTAGCGGGTTCGATCTGGCGGCGCAACCGGCATATGCCAGTCGGCTCTCGCAGCGCGCCGCCGCCGCCGCCGCCTGGGACTGGGAGAGAGCGGGCGTCGTGGCAGCATCGGTGTCGCTGCCCCCCTCGTACGGGGTTGCGGCGCCTTCCATGCGCACGCCGGGACCGCCCGACCGGGGAGGACCAGATGCTCTGCTCTAGTGGCGGCTCGTGTTCTACTTATGTCTTAGCAGCAGCATCTGGGCATCCGGCTAGAGGGGATGGCAGCCAAAAACGTCTCTGTTTGGCTTCCAATTCTCCATACATGGAAAGGTGGCTTACGGAACCTGGCCATATTTAATGTCCACTCCTTTTGGATGGCTCGATGGTGCCAGCAGCGACGAAACATTGCACCTGAACTCCGGCTCCATCTCAATGAGGATGATTCACTCTCGATCTTATGCAGACGCCTGCGAAATTCGCAGATACACTATATATAATACAAAGATAAAACCAGAAATCCTGCTGTCACTAAACCCGCAAAGCCGGCGAAGACGGATAGATGCTTCTGCACTTTCTTCAGTGGTAGTTCCAGTGCCAGAGCCACTCAACCAGGCAGTAATTAACCAGCAACTAGCTACGATGGGTCCAGGTAATTTCCGAGCTAACTAAATCACACTCACGTGCTAAAAACCGGCCGGTCAGGGTTGGCAAACATCTAGATCGATCGACGTACGCATCACGCATGCTCGATCGGGCAATGCGTGGTGCCATCTAATAATTAAGACGAGACTACGCTAGCAAGATTCAGTTAATACGATGGCATCGCTGTCGGCCGTCGCCTACCTCACGCACGCACGCACGCACGCAGAATTTACTAACCGTCACAGAGATCAAAGTAAAACCACCGTATCATCACGAGGACGTCGGCACACGGTCACTTTTCTACTGATCCCACTGTTGCTACACCGGCGTGACTGCGTGAGACCGATCGGTACCTCATGGTTGGCACGCCGGAGACAGTACAGTGGTAGTAGAAGAGTGAGCGAGGTAAATGGCTACCAGGTTCGTGACAGGTGTCGCCTGCCTCCGGTCAGGTGCACCGTACCGTGCCCAATGTGCCAGTAGTGCGCGCGATCGGTCGGTCTACAGATGGCGGGAATACGGGCCATGGACTGGACTCGGACGCTATTTTGGACCTGAACAAGATAAGTTTGGACTCGGGATCTAGCTAGGTCGGCATCGGCACACGGCCTCGTTTCATCGGGCTTGAATTATTTTTTTTGAGCAAATATGGTAGGTGCTCTACCTTTTCATTATAGAAGAAAAGCAGGTAGGTAATCGACCCTTGAAACAAGATGTACATTCATGCTATTACTACACTGAAACGACACAGCCTATTCAACAATCCTCACTACCGAAAACCTCAAATTTTCCGGTGCATTTCCTCGAACACTCGGCAAATAATCCCTTTACCGAGTGCTGAGCTAAAAACACTCGACATATAAATTACACTCGGCAAAAAATATATTTGTCGAGTGTCGGAAATAAAACACTCGGCAAACAAAAACTCGACACTCGGCAAAGAATGGACACTCGAAAAAACGTCACCACGTGACCGCCACAAGGGCTAGGCAACGTCCGACATCGACTACAACCTGGAGGACCCACCCTCGTCGTACAGCAATGCGACCATCCATAGCCACCTCAGTGAATACACAACGATGGCAAGGGAGGTCCATGGGCCAGAGTATGATCCGAGCTCCTAGAATCTTGATGGAGAAGTCGTCATGAGGGTAGCAGGAGGCAAGAAGCATGGCCGATACTGGATTGGCGACAGCACAATCGACATGGCCAGTACTCCCACACTCTCCCAGATTCGTGCAAGGAGCATGAGCTCGACCTAGCGATACGCCCAAGGCCGGACACTGCACGCTTCCAGATGGAGGCACTCGAGATAATTTCTGTTTTATTCATCGTTCATTGATTTTTACGTACTTTTGCTTTGTATTGTAATATTGGGATGAAATATTGTAGGCCCAGGTGGAAGCATAAACGAAGCGACGGCAGGAGTTGGAGGCAAGAATGGAGCAGATGATTCAGCAGAGGCTGAAAAGAACAACGGCTGAGCATGGAGCAAATGTTCCAATACATGCAGGGTTTTGCATCGAGTATGAGTCAACCTTTGCCACCGCTACTGATGCTATTCCCTCCACCTCAACCACCCGCAACTACTCCTGTGAGTCACTTGACACCTTATACTGCAGATTGAATACTTTGACTTAGAGAACTTATTTTTGTCGTAAATGTCCAAATGCCAAATGATATGTTAGCTCAAAGTGAAATATGCTATGATATGTTAGCTCTAAATGTTAGCTCAAAATAATATGTTAGCACAAATAGTTTTTGGCCACGTTACTTCCAATTTAGGAATCATAGTTTTGCCTAATTGTTGCTCATATTATTAAGTGCATGACATATAAATATCAATCTTGTCTCACACATGCAATCTCTTCTTCTTTGTGCAGAATCAATCGGCAGCATCGAATAATCAGCTTCAGGATCCGGATTTGTCGCAGTGGTTCCCATGGCCTCCGCATTAACTACTTGTGACTTAGTTGTGACTTACTTGTTACTTGCATTTGCATTTGTGGCTTAATTGATGCTTATTGTGAATTATGCCTGTGATGCTTATTGTGAATTATGCCTGTGATGTTTGTTTGAGTGGGGATTCATTATACGTGACCGAACCATAAAAATAGGAATTTTATGGTCGCTTTGCCGAGTGTCATATACGCAGTACTTTGCCGAGTGTTTGTCCTTAACACTCAGCAAAGAGACAATGCAATCTTTTCTATACGAAGTACTTTGCTGAGTGACACTCGGCAAAGTTTTAAATATTGCTGAGTGTTGTTCGGCTTAACACTCGGTGACATTTTAAATATTGCCGAGTGCTTTCTTCGTAACACTCGGTAAAGTTTAGACTTTTTTTGAATATTTTTCCGCTGTGATACTCGGCAAAGCTTAAATTTTTGCTGAGTATTTTTGACACTCGGCGAAACCTTCGTCACCGTCTTCTTGGATTGCCGCCGGCCTGTACCAACCAGATACTACTGGTAAGTCTACATGCTGATCGTCGTATACTAGTAAACCATGCATGGCCAGCCGTGCAATCATCTCGTGGTCATCCGTAACTAACGGTGGGTCTTGGGCTTTTAGCTCCCTAGCTCCTTTGACTAGGGGAGGGTTTGTCCCGTCGAAAATTCCAAAAGCGCAGGGCGGGGTGCGACACGTCGCCGTAGCAATCGACACGTGACGCCTCTGAGAACCTTCGGATCAGGATCCGGCCTGCGCCGCGCGCGCGCGCGCGAAATGAACCATCCATGAAGCCTCTGCTCGCTTCAGAGTTCAGAAGACTACTTTTATTATAAAAAAAAGTTCAGACGACTTCGAGTTCGAGCTCTCATCGTCATCATCACCAGCAGCAATCCACGGATGCCAGCCTCGCCTGGGCGTATAAATTGGCGAGCTCGACACGGCAGCAGCGGCAGCGGCAAAGTGTAGTGTGTAGCGGAGCGATCGCGAGCAGTCGGTGTGCCGTGAGCGTGCGTGTACATGGCGGCGTCGCTGGGGCTACTCGGCCACGAGGCGAGCTGCTACGCCGCAGCCTCCTACCCGCCGCCCGCGGCCTCCTCGTACTGCTTCCCTCCCGAGCTCGTGGCGGACAGCGGTGCCGTGACGATGGAGTTCCCGCCGGCCGCCGCCATCTCTGACTACTTCTTCCTCCCGGAGATCATGGGCGCTCGCGCAACCGACTACTACGCCTCGCCGCCGGCGCCGGTGTTCGCCAGCGGCGGCGGCACCAGCGGCGGCGGCGCCGCCGCGGAGAATGAGATGGTGAACGTGTAAGTTTTGCATCGTGTTTATACGACGTCTAGCTTGCTTGCGTGCAATGTGCGCCGTCCCGTGATGTTGATTAGGTGTGGTCTGATCGAGTTCAGGAGCTACGTGGACGATGACGGGAGGAGGATGGTGATGAGCGGATCGGGTGGGAATAATGGCGGCGGGCGGCCGTCGCCGCGGATCGGGTTCCGGACGAGGTCGGAGGTGGACGTGCTGGACGACGGCTTCAAGTGGCGCAAGTACGGCAAGAAGGCGGTCAAGAGCAGCCCCAACCCGAGGTAACGCACTTGCTGCCATTGCTTCCTGCACGCAGATTTCTTTCTTTCTCGATCGGTGGCTGTTCGTTCTTCGTTGCGCTGTGGCTGATGAGCGATCGGCCGCGGCAGGAACTACTACCGGTGCTCGGCGGAGGGGTGCGGCGTGAAGAAGCGCGTGGAGCGGGACCGCGACGACCCGCGCTACGTCGTCACCACCTACGACGGCGTCCACAACCACGCCGCGCCAGGGTCCGGCGGTGCATGCCTCGCCCCGCCGCGCGGGGCCCAGACCCAGAGCATGCCGTGCTCGACGCCCCTGGTGGCGGCGCCGTGGAGCGCGCCCGGCGGCGCTCCCTGTGACGCGTGGGGGATGCACACGCAGCTGATGCATGCCGCGACGGCGGCTCACTCGTTTTCGGAATCGTCGTACTGATCGGTCGCTTGTTCTTACTACGGGCCACCATGTAAAATGTTCAGAAACGTGGAGATCGAGACGAGATCGATCCCTGCTTTTTTGGGTTTGTACCATATTACCGTTATAGTTACACATACACACACTGAATCGGTTTCGCTTGACTATTCCCTTAGACTGGACATTACTGGCTCTTGTGTCATTGTGTGTAGTCACGATGTTTAATCTTACTCACTCCATTTTTAAATATACGATTGTTTAGGACAAGCTAATTAGTTCATTTTAAAATTAATTTGGTTATCATAAACGTATAACTATGAAGGGAGTAATTTTTGTAGTACTGATCGATTTGCTAATCAGGCTTTGCTAAGAACACAGCGTGAAATTCTATTATCAATAAGATGGGGGAGTGTGCCTTTTGTTTCTCAAGATGGTAATATAATGTTCTCAACACCCTGTTTCTGCTAAAAGGAAAAAAATGAAAATTAAAGAAAAGAAAACCCTATTTCAGGAACTGGCAGATATGATGGGCAGCATACCCTAGTAAAAGACAGTAATGTATTTGGCGAAGTACATATGTTGCAAAAACATCAGTTAGGGCGCCATTCATCAGTGCACCCTGTCGTCCTGATCCTCTTATGAGCACTCTGCAACTACGGTGGTTGGTTGACTTGGTTCAGACTTCAGATCAGAGTTCTAAAGTCCTGTTCTAAAGTCAAAACGACCTATAATTTGAAATGGAGGGAGTATGTGTCTAAAATCATAGCACTGTAAATATAGTTTGCTTGTCAGGTCTCAATACTGTGCTTTAAGTCACTTAAAACAGCATAGCGCAGGGATGCTAGGTGAATGATCGTGATCAACTGAAGATATCCAGCATCTCAATTACCTCGCAGCGGTCGAACTGAATGCTGGGCGCGATGGTGCTAGAGGGAGTCTGAATGATGTATATTGGTCTGAAAACGTTCCAGAAACTGAACAAATGGACAGAACCCGATTTCCTCTCGAACAAGACAGAACCCAGTTTCAGAAACTGAAGAAGACATGGGCAGAACCCAATTTCAGAAACTGAAGAAATGGACAGCACACGCATTAGTGCAATCAAGAGAGGATCGTAAGTTTCCACCGGTGTATATTTAGTCAGCTTTGATTGGTTCGCGGGTCGTTGTCTTCTCTGACGAGCAAGCAGCTGCCTTCCTGGCTAATTATCTCCAACTAGTACGGTGGTTGCTTGACCTGGTTCAGATCAGAGTCCCTCCAAAGCCATGCTAATCAACTTCGATTCAAGCTTGAAATTTATCTCTCTCATGTCTAGTTTAGCTTGATTGACTGGTCTTTTAACGCTCTCTACATGATTAATTCGTCTACGGCAGTTTAGAGATCGATCGAACAGCGCATGACTTGATCAAATGATTGTTTCTTGAAAGAATCAAATGTCCCCTGAACTGCATGCATTTCAAAGACCTCGCTTGGGATCTGCAAATTGTTGAATAATGGTGTTTGACCACTGCCCTAGCTCCATCATTATGCATTTATGCTCTTCATCATCATGCTGCACTTGCAGGCTCAGAGTTTAGTTTAGACCCCCATCAGATTTAGCTGGAACAACCTGATGATCAAAACTTCTTTAATCCCAATCATTCATGGTAGATACAGTTTACTCATCTGCTCTATGTATATCGGCTGATCACTTGATCCCTGTTACATAGATGATCACCATTTCTTCCCAGCCAATGACTACTAAAAATTCCAAAACTACTCCAATCAACAAAGTAAGTAACCACGATGCACTTATTAATTACATATGGACCACTGCCCTACACAAAATCTAGTCCGTGCATGCGCGCGTCGATCACTTCTGGGCGGCAGCGGCTCCGCCGCGGCCCATGACCGACGTGATCGCCGCCGCCAGCGCAGACTGGAAGCTCGGGTCCGACGTGATCGCCTTCGCGAGCGTGTCCGTGACGGCCGGCGCCACCGCGCCATGGCCGCCACCGCCGAGGCTGCTCGTCCTCTGCAGGTACGACTGGGCAGCGTACAGCTGCTCCGGCCTCGACGACACGCCCAAGCCGCCGCCGAACAGGTGCCCCAGCGCCAGCGAGCCCTTGGCGTAGTACGACGGTGGCGCGGCGCCGTACGCGAGGTAACCGCTGCTGCACGCCGCCGGGACCGCCTTGGACTCGTAACCGGCAGCGTAGGGCGTGGAGTGCATGAGGGAGTGCGGCGCCGCCGGGGTGGTGAGGTCGAGCGTGATGGTGGGGCAGGAAGCGGCGGTGGAGACCATGGTGGTCGGGCCGAGCAGCCCGGCGGCCGCGAGCGGGAGGTGGTGGCCGTGGGCGGCGAGCGAGGCCGGGGAGGAGGAGGTGGTGGAGCCCGAGGTGAGCATGGCCGCCGCGGCGGAGGTCGTGGACGCCATGGCCGTGGCCGCCGGCGGGAGCTGGTGGTTGTGCTGGCCCTCGTACGTGGTGATCAGGATCGTCGTGTCCTCCGCGCACCGCTGCACCTGCTTCCTCACCGGGCAGTGGGGCGCCACCGTGCAGCGGTAGTAGGCGCGCGGGCAAGGGTTCCCCTTGGAGATCTTCTGCCCATACTTCCGCCATTGGCAACCATCGGGCATCTGATCGATCACCACAACAACATGAATTAGCTCAGCCATAACTATCGCATTAATCTAGAGATCAAATTGATTATTCAGGTAATTGGTGGTGTTTGCAACGATTTCTTGTTCGTATAGTAGTGTGAGGTAGGAGAAGTGTCACGTACCGTGGGAGTGTCGCATTTGACCCTGACGGAAACCCTAGCCTTCTTGGCCTGCTGCTGCACCTCGTCGTCCACGCCCTCCCCGGCGGCGCTCGGGCTCTTGCGCGTGGCGCAAGGCGGGGACGCGGCGGCGTCGTCCCGGGCAGGCTTGGCGGCGTCGTTAGCGCTGCTGCTGTCGGAGCTCAGGTTCAGGACGCCAGGCGCCGCCGACGCGCCGCTCGCCTTGTCGTCGTCGGCGGGCACCCCGCTGCCCCGCGCGATGCCGAGCCCGAGGGAGAGCTGGCCTTCGCCGGCGGTGGTCTCGGCGGTGCCGGACGAGGACGAGGACCTCTCGTGGCCCTTGCGGCGGGCGCCGTTGGACCTCGTGCCGAGGCTCAGGGAGACGAGATCGTCGGGGTCTTCGTCGACGCCATCGGCTCCGGGCGCCGGCGCCGGCGCCGCCGGGAGCTTAGCCTTGGCAGCTTCTTGCTCGTGCACCTTGACGACGTCGAGGAAGTGCATGTGCAGCGACTGGTACTGGTTGACGATGCGGGACAGCATCGTCTTGAGGCGCTCGTTCTCCTCCCTCACCTCGCCCATCTCCGCCTTGGCCGCCTCTAGCGTGCGTTCTTCCTGTAGCGTCAGAACATCCATGCAGTTGAACCAGATGAGAATTACGTCGCCGATGCGATAAACATGACACGATCTTGCTAGCTCAAATTCTCAACCGAATTTCAATTCATCATGGAACCGAGAAGAATTCAATTACCTGCTTGATGCCTGCGTCGCTTTGCGTTGTTGCGAAGCTTTCGAAGACTATCGGGAGAGACCTCGCGCTTCCTGTCTGCATCCACAAAAGCCAAACCATGATCAGATCTCCGTTGCGTTGAACTAGACAACTAAAGAACAAAAGAGCAAGGAAGAAGAAAGAAGAACAGGGTGTGGCCGTGTGCTGAATTCATACCGCTGCTGCCATCTCCGGCTTGGCGTCGGCTCTCTTCTCCTCCTTCACCGGCGCCGGCCTTTCGACAGCGACCTCCATGGCAGCCAAGCTATCAATTAGCTTGACGAGAGCTCAAGCTACGACTAGGAACTCGCCGCACCGGGCCACGAGACGGCCGCCTGCCCCTTTTCGAGCAATAGCTTTCGGCAAGCAATGCCTTGCTTGTCCTGTGGCACTAGTACCTCTGCCCTCGCCGTCCTTATAAAGAAGGAAAGAAGGAAAGAGGCAACGAAGCTTAAGCCTGGAGTTTCTGACTCGCTTGGAGTAACCCCAGACTAAAGAATTGCGAGATGCCGCACCGTACCGAATCCCAGTGGCCCGGCCTATCGGGGGGGCCCAGTCGTCGTCGTCGCCTTGCCCATACGGCTGGGCGCATCAAAAATGTCAACCGGCTTAGCTTGCCATGCCAGCCCATGGCCGGGGGCGAGAGAGGCGAGATAAGCGAGCGCCAATAGAATACTCGTCGTCCCCGTTGTCACCGTCGTCTTCGTCGTCGTCGTGGCTGCGGTGGTCTCCCCCCATCCCAAACGTGTCCTGCATGTCGTTGCCGCCGCGTCGTCGTCTGCACTGGTCCACGCGCCAGGGCTCTCTACGCTAGCTGCTAATAAGCCCTAAGCTACTGCTACTCCGGCGACCGTTGGATCAAGCGGTTAGCCGCCGTCGCCGCCACCACCGTCGCCGCCACAACTTTGCAGGCAGGTTCGCGAGGTTGACGGGGATGGCAGGTTCTTAGTTCTGACTTGTCCAGCTGACAAAATGGATGCCGCGTTCTTATTACATGTCAGCTAGCTCCCGGCGGCCGGCGTGTGTACGTACGAACGCAGGAGCTCGATCGCGGCCTTGCATTTCTTTAGGGGTGTCCGGTTGACTTTGTACGGCCGGTGGGGAGCTAGGTGCTTGCTGCTATCTGTCAAGTTGAAGAAGCAACCGGGATGTTGAGGAATTGTTCAGCCAACCGGTGCGTGGATCAAATCTGGAGAAATTAAACACGCTAGGCGCATCGAATTATTCTGCTGCCGCTCACTGACGACGACGCTGCTTCGATGTCTTCGGATTTTAACAGGTCAGGTCAAGCTGCGAAAACTCGGACCTGGATGAAAAGTACAGGTGTGCCCAAGCAATCCACTTGTCGGCCGTTTACCTTTTAACCTTTCGTGGAGTATCTACTTTCGAAAGATCAACCCACACATAGGAACGAAAGACGGATAATTCATTTTATTTTATCGGGTTCGGACCAGAGCGGATATTACACATAAACAAATAATTATTTCAAATGTCAGAAATGGAAACATTATTGGAACGGTGTTGGAGTGAAATCAGACTTAAACGCAGCATTAGTACTTGTAATCAGTACTAGTTCACATCATCATATCGAGCAGGTTCTTCCAAGAGCCCAGTGGGAGCCGTCACCATTGGGAGAGAGGAAAAAAGGTCTTCCCCTTTCCTAAGTCGCGTGTGAACAGTACATCGTCGCAGTACTGCGTGTACACGGACCCACAGAGTCAGCATCACCCACGCGCGTATCTATCCACCATGTGCCGAATTGGAGAGGAGGAGGAGGGATCGGAGCTGGAACTGGAAGAGAAGAGACCATCAGGGGGAATAAAGAAACGCAGCATGTGACGCGAGAAGAGACCATCCTCTCGATCGAGCCCGCATTGATTAGCCGCGGATACGATCGATCCGTGCGCACGCGATGCGACCATGCACACACACTCCTGTAGCTTTTATTCCATCCAACTGGTGCCGCGACCGCGACAGTTCGGTGTTGCCATCCAATAATCGGGTTCAAGTGATTTTTTTTGGGGGGAGGTTTTGGTTGGCCTACTTGTTGAGATTCCAGCGAATCCCGTTGAAACTGTTGCAGCGCCACCGTACCCGCGGGATCGTCGACCTCCCCTTCCCTCTGTTTCCATTTCTTTTTGTGCCTTTTTTTTTTATATCGGCAGTCATGGAGGGCGTACGTGACCTCACCTCACCACCCCGTTGAATATCGGCATAGCTGCCCTGCCTTGATCCGTCTCCACCGCGACGTAGCATTAACCAAATTGGATGTGGTGATCGTGTTCCCATGGGTTGCTACAGGGTTTGTGCAGGTGGGGCCCACCGGCGAGGGAGAAACCATGGAGATGGAGTTTTTGCTGGAATCTTGGATCATCGGATTGGCGGATTGCCTAGAGAAAGTAGAGTGCACACCACCACCATACACACACACTCAAGAGCTCCCACGACTTTCCATCAATTACAGGATTTACGTACCTGGGAAAATGAAGGCGAGTCGTATTTCAGATCGGAGACTCTCGGAGAGCTTTCGCAATCAGGGGATTCGGTCTAAGGGAGGGATCACCCATGATGTATGGCCCCTATACAGATGGCGTCATGCAATAGCAACAGCACAATTTCTTACAAGGAACACACAACTTGGAGTTGAAAAAAAGCAGAGCAGCGGAGAAAAAAATGGCATAAAGATATGTAAGCACATGGATGATGGATGGACTCAGTTCAAGTAAACTGCATGTTTAGTCAACGGATGCATCAAGGGAGGCGTCTTTCCTACCTAATTCCTAAATGCATATACTAACCACCATTTCCCAAATGAATACAGCTAACACCCAGCCCAAAGAAAAAAAAAAGAATTGGTCTGATGAGTAAGCTGGTGAGCGGACCTTGTTTGTCGACGCATCATGTGAGGCCAAGCTTTTCAACGATCTGGTCAAATCTTTGGACCCTCAAGTGGGGTAAGCGATGCGGATTTCCATCACATTTTTCTTAAGGAAAGACCCCCATGCAGACGCTCCTTGCATAGCCTGGAGAAATTAGGAGGAAACAAATGCATTCTCTTCTTGTTCTCTTCCCGGTGTTTGATGCTTGGAAGCCACTGATACATCACCATTCGGCAGATTCAAAACCGGCGTCGCAAATTCAAGCTCACCCTACCGACAGCCCTCGCCGAGTTTTCCAGCTGTCTGTCAAATAATGCTGGCGGTGTTTTCGTCTCATGGATTACTGAGTCCTGAAAAGAAAACTGCGAAGTCAGAAGGACATCATTCTGAGAAGTCGTCTTTCACATGGATCAGTTCAGGGAACTGCCCTATGGGAACAATTGTAATGTAACTTAGCCACAGAACGAGTAGAATAGTAGCAAGCTCTGGCAACCTGTGCATTCAAATACTCGAGGTCAACAATTTGTCAGAAATTATGGAAGTGTCAGATCATGGATCTGTCACACCAGGACCGAACTGAAGACTAATGACGGACAGATATAGTATGTAATTCAATTGCTACAGATCATACATCACCAATAAAACTTGTTTGACAGATTTGGAACAGTAAAAGTAGTATAGGGAAAAGGGTCAATGGAACCCCGCAATACTACTTATTACCTCCATTGATCCATCAAAAACTTACCAAGCACAAGTAGTACAGGGAAAAACGTAAACCGACGAACCATCATGCGCCTCCAGGGTGACTCCCATGGCGTCCCCGACCCTGTCCACCAAAGCCCCACCAAATCTCCCAAATCCACCACTCCCATCGCTGATTCCACCCAATCCACATCAGATCTGAATCCGCCCGAAGCCGATCTACAATCTCATCGCTCTACCGTCCCGATTCACCTCAGAATGGAAGAGATCAAATGCGTGAGGGGGTCAGCCCCATCTGTTAGATAGATAAGATAGACATTTGTTGAGTTATCTTGTAACTAACCATAACAAACAGATCATGGCCGGTTAGATAAGGTTGTTGGAAGTTGTTGTAATCAGCTAGGAGATCGGCACATGCATATCTGTTTGTTATGCCCCCATGTAACCTTGTGCTATATATACACGCAGCCGTCGCTAGAGGCATATCATCTTTGCCTGCGACGTTCACCTATAGCTTCTGCTCCTCTGAATTGACATGGTAATCAGAGCCTAGTTTTTTTTTCCAACCCCATGCCATGTCTTCCTCCAATCAGAACTCCAACTCGCCGTTCCCGTCGTCGGTGATCACCGAGAAACTCGGTCGCACCAACTTCGTCACCTGGCACGCCCAGGTTCGGTCTGCTGTGCGCGGGGCCCAGCTTCAAGGTCACCTCGACGACACCGTGCAGCCGCCGCCAAAAACCATTAAGGACAACGAAGATCGGGAGATTGAAAACCCGGTGTTCGACGACTGGGACGCTAAGGACCAGCAGGTCCTCAGCTTCCTTCTCTCGGCACTCTCCAAGGACATCCTCGCCCATGCTGCTTGAGCACAAACGGCGGCCGAGGCATGGCGCTCCATCACCACGCTGTTCGCCTCGCAAACACGAGCCCGTGTTGTTAATCTACGCATGGCGCTCACCACGACAAAAAAAGGTACTCAGTCCGTCACTGAATATTTCACTAAGATGAAGGGTTTTGGTGATGAGATGATCGAGGCCGGTCTTGCACTCTCCGATGATGAACTGGTGGAATACGTTCTCGCCGGTCTTGGTCCGGAGTTTGAATCCCTGGTGACTTCACTCACCACGCGGATTGAATCGGTGTCCATCGACGAGCTCTACTCCCAGCTGCTCACCTTTGAAGCCAGATCCAATCTGGCTCTTGGGGGTGAGCAAAACTCGGCAAATATTGCCGGGCGCTCTGGTGGACGAGGCCGTGGCATCAGCCGCGGTCGTGGCGGTAGGCGCGGCTTTAGCCGTGGCCGCGGCTCCCCTGGTGGCCGTGGCCGTGGTCGCAGCGGATCTTCCCCAAGCGCGTCCACTGATCGTCGCGATAAGGGCGTCATATGTCAAGTCTGCGAGAAGACCGGCCACTCCGCGGTGCAATGCTGGTACCGCTTCGACGAGGACTACGTGCCGGAAGGGAAACATGCTGCAGCGGCTTCGACAAGCTACAACGTCGACACCAACTGGTACACCGATTCTGGGTCTACGGACCACATCACAAGTGAGCTAGCCAAGCTGGCCACTCGTGAAAAATACAATGGAGGCGACCAGATTCATACCGCTAATGGATCAGGTATGACAATTCATCATGTTGGTCATTCAACTATTGCCTCTCCGAGCCATACTTTTCAGCTCCGTAATATTCTTCATGTTCCTAGTGCTGCTAAAAATCTAGTTTCTGTTCATCGCTTCACTTCAGATAATGATGTTTTCATTGAATTTCACCCTAGCTTCTTTTTGATCAAGGACAAGGCAACCAAGAAAATTGTGCATAAGGGACCATGTCGTCGTGGGCTTTACCCTCTTCCAGCTTCGTCCAAACAAGCTTTTGCATCCTCACGTGAGTCTGTGACCAGGTGGCACGAACGCCTAGGTCACCCATCGTCCCAAGTAGTTAAGCATGTCATTAGTCATAATAATTTATCCTGTGTCCCTGAGTCAAATAAAGCACATGTATGTGATGCTTGTCAGCAAGCCAAGGCTCATCAATTACCTTATCCCGAGTCTATTAGTAGATCATGTGCTCCTTTGGATCTTATTTTCTCTGATGTTTGGGGTCCCGCTCTTGAGTCTGTCGGGCGGAAACAATATTATGTCAGCTTTATTGATGATTTTAGTAAATTTACTTGGATCTATCTCATCAAATTTAAATCTGAAGTGTTTCAAAAATTCCATGATTTTCAGCAGCTAGTAGAACGAAAATTTGATCGAAAAATTAAGTCTGTCCAGACAGACTGGGGTGGCGAGTATCAAAAACTCAATTCTTTTTTTAATAAGGTCGGCATCACCCACCTAGTGTCCTTCCCCCATGCACACCAGCAAAACGGTGCTGCCGAACGTAAGCATCGCCATATTGTAGAGGTTGGCTTAGCTCTTCTCTCTCGTGCATGTATGCCCCTCAAATTCTGGGATGAAGCCTTCCTCACCGCCACTTATCTCATAAATCGCCTACCTAGCAAGATCATTGATTTCTCTACACCCCTGGAGCGTTTGCATGGACACAAACTAGACTACACATGGCTACGCACCTTTGGGTGCGCATGCTGGCCAAACCTCAGGCCATACAATACACACAAACTTCAGTTCCGGTCCAAATGTTGCGTCTTCCTTGGTTATAGCAACCTTCACAAAGGCTTCAAATGTTTAGATGTGTCTTCAGGCCGTGTCTATATCTCTCGTGACGTGGTCTTTGATGAATCTGTTTTACCATTCCAAGAGCTTTCGCCCAATGCTGGAGCTCGGTTACGACCGGAAATCCTTCTCCTACCATCATCTGGCTCGGGTGGCACTGGTTTTGATGACCGCATGCATGATTTGTCTGACCTTGCTAATCAATCGCCGTGCAGTGTGCCTTCTGATGTTTTGTACAGGTTCCAGGAGCATCCATCCAGCGTCCGTGATCAACCATAGGCCGCTGATCCGCCGGTCGTTGCTGCCAGGGAATCTCCCTGCAATGGCCCTGCTGACGGGACCCATGGTGTCCTGGCGGGAGCACCATCGGCCGAGCGAGCGGGCCACAGCCCTGCTGGCAGACCTCACGGCGCCCTGGCAGGAGAGCCACCGGCCGGGCGAGTGGAACTCGCTGGCCCCTGCACGGATGCTGCGTCTGCTGTGACGGGCGAATCCGCGCCACCTGCCAGTCGATCGACTCCTGCTGCCGGCACGTCTGCGCCGCCCGGATCTTCTGCACCCACGACTGCAATGACCGCGGATACGTCCCCTGCTGCAGCAACCAGTCATCCTATCACGCGCTTGCAGCGTGGTATTCGCAAGCAAAAGCAGTACACAGATGGCACAGTAAGGTATGGATTATTCACATCTACTGGTGAACCATCCTCTCTAGATGAAGCACTGCATGACAGGAATTGGCACCAAGCTATGGAATCTGAATATGAAGCTCTCATGAAAAATCGAACGTGGCATCTTGTTCCTCCTCAAAAAGGCCGCAATGTTATCGGTTGCAAATGGGTCTATAAAATAAAAAGAAAGTCAGATGGAACTCTTGACAGATATAAGGCTCGTCTGGTGGCCAAGGGATTCAAACAAAGGTATGGAATTAATTATGAAGATACTTTCAGTCCTGTTGTTAAAGCCACTACTATTCGCATTATTTTGTCACTTGCTGTCTCCTGTGGTTGGTCGCTTCGGCAACTTGATGTACAAAACGCATTTCTCCATGGAGTGCTAGAAGAAGAAGTATACATGCATCAACCTCCAGGCTTTGAGGATCCAGCTCATCCTCATTATGTGTGTCAGCTAGACAAAGCTTTGTATGGTCTCAAACAAGCTCCGCGAGCATGGTATTCTCGCCTCAGTGAAAAGCTTCTTCGTCTCGGGTTTTTAGCATCTAAAGCCGATACCTCTCTCTTCTTCTTTAGCAAGGGAGGCATAACAGTGTTTATATTAGTTTATGTGGATGACATTATTGTTGCTAGCTCCAATGAACAGGCCACCGTTGCATTGCTCAAGGATCTCAAGGAGGAGTTTGCACTAAAAGATCTTGGGCCCCTCCATTATTTCCTCGGTATAGAGGTTACAAAGGTACGCGATGGTATACTGCTCACCCAAGACAAGTATGCTAGTGATTTACTCAAGAAGGTAGGAATGTCAGAATGTAGACCGGTCACTACACCTTTATCTACCAGTGAAAAATTGTCATTATATAAGGGTACTCCGTTAGGTGTGAATGATGCAACCCAGTATCGGAGTATAGTTGGTGCCCTGCAATATCTTACACTGACACGACCTGACATTGCTTTTGCTGTAAACAAAGTATGTCAATTCCTGCATGCTCCTACCACATGTCATTGGGAAGCAGTAAAAAGGATACTAAGATATATTCGGCAGTGCACTAGCCTAGGGATTAAAATTCACAAGTCCTCCTCTACTTTAGTCAGTGCATTCTCAGATGCTGATTGGGCTGGATGTATAGATGATAGAAAATCTACTGGAGGATTTGCAGTGTTCTTAGGAAATAATCTAATATCATGGAGTGCTAGGAAACAGCCAACTGTTTCTAGATCAAGCACAGAAGCAGAATACAAGGCGATTGCTAATGCCACAGCTGAGGTCATGTGGGTTCAGATTTTGCTAAGAGAGATCGGTGTCAAGAGTCCAAGAGCTGCAAAATTGTGGTGTGATAATTTGGGTGCCACATATTTGTCTAGTAATCCTGTTTTTCATGCAAGAACAAAACATATTGAAGTTGATTATCACTTTGTTCGAGATCGAGTCAAGAAGCAACTATTGGACATTGGGTTTGTTTCTACGAAGGATCAAATAGCCGACGGCTTCACCAAAGCTCTTCCTGTCCGCCAAGTTGAAAACTTCAAAGTCAATCTCAACATGGACACGTTGAAATTGAGGGAGGCTGTTAGATAGATAAGATAGACATTTGTTGAGTTATCTTGTAACTAACCATAACAAACAGATCATGGCCGGTTAGATAAGGTTGTTGGAAGTTGTTGTAATCAGCTAGGAGATCGGCACATGCATATCTGTTTGTTATGCCCCCGTGTAACCTTGTGCTATATATACACGCAGCCGTCGCTAGAGGCATATCATCTTTGCCTGCGACGTTCACCTATAGCTTCTGCTCCTCTGAATTGACACCATCTACCGTCCCCGCCGGCGAGGATCTCTCGGTGATGCTGTCTCTGCCTTCCCTGCAATGGCAAGATGCTCCAGCCATCCAAGTCCAATCCTAAATCCAAGCTGATGCAGCCATCATCCTCCCGGATCTTGCATGGGAGCTTCAGGTACGTGACGCCCTCACGACAACGCACGACAACGCGAGGCTCGATGGCGGCCTCGAGGAGGAGGACCCTCTGACTAGAGACCTCATTCAAAGGCTCAACCACCAGAAGATTAGGCAAGATCCGCCACTGGTTCATGACCTCATGGCCACCATGAATCTCAGCAAGAGAGTTATGGAGAAAGAGAAGCAAAGATTCACTTGAGCAAAGAAGGGGAAAGGAATTGAATCAATTGCGCCCACTGGTCACCAATCGCAAGGACAATAGTCGCATCCATTTCAGATAGAGAATGGCTCAGACAGAGGGAAGTTCTTATTGCAGGGGAATGGCGCAGCAGCAAAGGAAGTGAATGCTCAAGCATCAACACCTCAGTTTTGTTCCAAGCCATGGACCGGTGACCTACGACAACATAGACATGAGCTTCAGACAGAGAACAACACAGGTAGCAACAAGGTATTACTGCAGGGAGATTGCTCAACAGCAAGGAAAGTGGGGACCAAAACATCAATTCCTCAGTTTGCTCCCAGGCCATGGATCGGCGACCGAAGATAGCATTGCAAGGATCTCCATTCGTATCCAGCAACAAGTCTACCCAAGGACAGCTCACGGAACCCAACCACATTGATGAGCATGGCTTCCAGGTAGTTTAAGCTAGTATTCTGGTGGCACAAACTGGGATCTCATTCAAGGAAGGAGTATCAATTCCACCAACCAGAGGAGATCGAGCAGAGAAGGAGGTACATTACTCTGGTCACAGGCAAATGCCTCAATTGTTTCTCCACTGAGCATAGAGTGGCAGACTACCGGTATAGCACTAAATGCTAGAGATGTTTGAAAATGAGGCACAAGGCTCGATCCTACCCGGAGAGGAGCAACCAGTTTAAAGAAGCTAGAGTTGCGCCTACACCACCCATCCACCGCTCCATCCGCCACAAACCCTCCTCCCAGTTCCTGCACCACAGCTGGTGTGGTCGTGCGCTCTTCCTGCTGCACCTACCTTCAAGCGGTCAAAGGAGAACCTGCTGCCATGGTGACCTACCCCAGCGACCCGTGCGCACCTTGAGCTAGCGGTCTGTGCGATCTCTGTGACCGGGACCATCAAGCGCAAGAGGGACGCCATGATCGACAAGATGGTCGTCTGTTGGCTCAACGGCAACAGACACGACATTGACACCCACCACATCGTCAACACCCTCGACGAGTAGCTGCACATCGACCGACACAAGATCAAGGTGGTCAAGCACTTCCCCGAGCAATACCTGGTCTTCTTCTCCAACAGCAAAGTGTATCAGCACGTCATGAACTACCCAAGGTCTGGAGCAGGGGTCGGATGTTCAATTTCGAACCCTTGTTCAATTTCGAACCCTAGTCAGAGCATTAGGGGGCCGTGGAGAGCAAGCTGGAGTTTTGGGTGAGACTACGTGTCGAGGGGCTGCCGGCACACGCCTAGTCCGAGGAGGTGGCAACCAACATCATCGGCAACAACTGCGCCATCCACTTCGTCGAGGGCCACTTCCGCCGCCAAGATTGTACACGCACCTACGACCTGTGGGCTTGGTGCTCCAATCCTAGGAAGATGCCTAAAAAGGTAGTGCTCACCATCACTAACCCTGATGGGAACAAGCTGCAGACGCCGTCGAGCTCTACCACAACCCGCCACGAGGTTGCAAGGGCGCTTACGACTACAAGCTCCACATCCACCTGGATATCGTGGAGGACCTCTCCTTCAACGGCGGCCATGGTGGAGGAGGTGGGCCGCACAACAGAAAGCCACGGTGCGAGTTCCTCTGGAGCTACGGCGCGCCGGATTTGCAGGGGGAGCGACGCCGGGGTCAGGGGCACGACTACTGCAACGGCCGGGACTACCGCCCCCGCAGAGATTACCACGGCGACCACGACGACAACTTCCACCATGGGGTGCGGCACCATCGCAGCCAAATCTCCTAGGGCAGGACCACGCATTGTAGCGGGGCGATGGAGGACTGCTACAGCTCCAACCATTACCATGGCGGTAGACAGATCGGGCACCACAGTAGGGTCGGGGCCCCTGTAGATGCCACGAAGACATGGCACCAGAAAGATGGCACCAGGCACGTCTCCTTCGCCAACCCGCTGGTCCAAATACTGGGTTAGAATTTGCCTCTCCATGATCAAAGCCTGAAGTTTCTTCATTTGACCTCTTCTAGTTGTGTATTGCGGCCAGACTGGATGGACCCTATGAGGGACCAACTCCTCATCCCCCTTGTTAGTGCAAGACATCCCACCAAAGAGCGGTGCATTATGGACATGCTGAATGCAGCTCCGGGATGGAAACTAGTCATCTCGCCACCCTCCAGAGGTGGTGAAGGGGCGACAGCTGTAGAGGAGGATTGGAGGAGCAACCTCACCCAAGTTGATCCTACCAAGAAGGTTCGCAGATTTGATGAACCTACCTCTGCTATTTCTATTCCTGAGCTTTGCATTTCATTGAATGTGAGAGAGAACATGGCAGCATCAAAGATCACCCCACCAGCCACCCAAAACCCATCCATTCCCTCTGCACCTAGCGCAACTGCTTTGGCCAAGGAGACCAACACTCTGAACAATCCAGTTCCTTGTGAAACCTTGGCGAATGCAGTGAGCAACACTCGTCCAGCTGCATCTGAACAAAATGCCAACAGTGAGCACAATGGTGAAAAGACACTCCTGCAAATGGGAGAGCACACCCAACCTTCTACAGATGTTTCGATCCCAGTGAACAACCCAGTGTCCGGTGCAACGCCGGTGTTTGCTGTGAGCATAACTCACTCACCTGAACATGATGAGAATGAACACAATGATAGTGTAGAGCACAACAAAGAAAGGACACCATTGAACAATGGAGAGCTCTCCCAACCTGATGACCTAACAGCCTTCATTGATTTCATTTCACACACGCCCCCAGTACCAATGCTGAACACTCCTCCAAAAATCAACACTAGGCAACCCCACCAAGATCAACCTGAGATTACTACCACACAAAGGAAGAGCTGTTGTTTGGCAGACAAGGCCAAACTACACCCGAGGAAAGATAGTATCTGTTATCAAGTAAGCTAGGGGAATTATCTCCCAAGGCGACAGACTCTAATGTTGATTTTGATCACCTGGCGCAGCACCTCCCAAAGCCCCTGACGGGTATGAAGATGGCAGCCATCAAGATGCTGGTGGAGAAAGGAAACTAGCCTAGAAGCAAGAAGAAGAGCAAGATCATGCCGGTGACAGTGGACAGCCCATCTCTGATGCATGGGCCAGAGGCCATGTAGGCCAAGGCTCGGAAAGCCTTCCTGAGGACCCGATCCTCTAGTTATCTTAGTTGTCTTTCATTTAGCTATGTTTTGCAGCAAACATTCAGAACTTCTTGAAGTTGTAATAGTTAATAGGCCGGCAATTAGGCCCTGCGGCTTCAGCGGCACTGCGGTCATAGGCCCACTACCGACGTCCAGAAGCTCGCCAATCCGTGCGTGTTGCAGATCCACCTTGACGGACTGATGTTCTTTGGCTTTGTATTTGGTCCTCGCGCCAAGCCGAAATTGTTATCTTGTCCTAGTTGTGCTCCCTATTTCTAATGTCTCAAAAGGATTGTAATATTCTGTGTTGGAACGTTAGAGGGCTCAATGTCGTGACTAGAAGAGCGACCGTCCGCACCACGGTTCAATCAACGGGGGCAACCATCATCTTCCTTCAGGAAACAAAAATCGCACACTAGACGTCGTGACTGGTTAGTGAGACGCTGGGCCCAAGTTTTGCAAAAAAAATATGCAACGCTGCCGGCAAATGGAATGAGAGGAGGCATCCTACTAGCAGCAAGTGAGAGACATTTTAGTTTGCACAACATCTCGACATCCGAGTACACAGTCTCATCTACTATCACAATGGACACTCACAGGGGTCTATGGGCCTCAAGCTGATCAAGATAAACTAATGTTCCTAGAAGAATTAAAGACACTAAAAGAGGAAGTTCTGGACAAATGGCTAGTCGTGGGAGATTTCAACCTCTAATTCAAGGCCAAAGACAAAAGCAATAACAGACTAGACAGACGGCTAATGAACAGTTTCAAACAGACTCTGGATGAGACCCAAGTCATGGAGATCAAGCTAAGAGGGAGACGTTTCACCTGGAGTAATGAGCAAGACAACTCGGTGTTCACCCGCATTGATCGATTCTTTGGGTCACCAGAATGGCTTATCCTCTTCCCAAACCTCGACCTACAGGCTCTTTCGATCATGGGGTCAGACCATTGCCCTTTATTCTTAACAGGGAATGTGGTGAGGCAGCATTATGCAGGGTTCTATTTCATTCATACTAGGTTAATATGTTGGGCTTGTTGGTGTTTAGACTTGGCACCTACCGAGGTAGTATTTTGGTTGGTGGGGCTCGTCAAGATCAGGAACTCGAAGGTAAACGCAGACACATGATTTAGACAAGTTTGGGCTGCTACGTTCTATGTGTTGGTTGGATTGAATTGCTTTGGAGGAGGTCCTTGCCTCGCCTTATATAGTCAGGAGCAGGGTTACAGGTCGGTTGGTTACAAGAATACTAGTTGGATATGACTAGAAGAAGCCTACCCTATTACAACGAGTACTTTTCTAATCTTTTACTAGTTCCTGTCTTTCCATGGAGACTACATCGTCCTGTGCCATGATCTCCATGTCAGATGCGTCTTGGTATCCAGCCTCATATTTGGTTCTGTCCAAACCTTCTGTGGGCCAATAGATGTATGTACGACAAGCCTCCAATTACTTTTAGTCAAATGCAACAGTTCCAAGTACTTTTGTAGACTTCACCGACTAATTTTAGTTCTATTCGAGTACTTCATCTGGTTGAATCTTCAAAGGTGCCCAAAAACTGCCATGCGGCTAGAATGTGCTCAAGCCTCATTCAACTTATTCTCGTATCCTTGAACCTTGAATTTTATATGGAAGTACGATGAAAGTCGCACTCCATACGAAGTAGCCCCCGAGCCTTAGGTTGAATTGAAGAATCAGGCTGAGGGTCAATATGTAATTTGCATCAATTTCCCCTTAAAACCCGAAGAAAAAACTTTTTGTCGATGGACACGTGGCACACAGCCCCCGAGCCTTTAGGTGACTAGTTTGGTGGGTATAGGTCAAACTTGGTCAACGTGACCATCTTTTGGAATATCCATATATTTTTCCGAAATGAAAGAAACCACCAATCAATTTTCCTAGATTTTAGGAATCCTTTAAATCGAAGACCATTCACTTGCGCAGTTTTTACTATGCCACTATTATAAATAACGGAGAAATTTATCCGTTCTGTTTTATCCTTGCCATTCGCCTTTCCAACTTTCACACTGTAGCCCTAGCGCCGCTGCCACTATTCGATTTCCAAACGCTAGCGTCCCTGCCCCCCACCATGCAGCCCCCGAGCGTATGAGACTGAAGATGCTCGTGACATCAAGGATGGGGAGGAAGACCACTGCATCAAAGCCCGCCGAGGAAGTGAAGAAGAAAAAGAGATCTGGCAAGGGGAAGGATCCTCAGTTGCCAGTGCCCAAGTATGGCAATACCAATAAGACCGCGCCGCCAACGTCGTGTGCTCTTGGAAAGAGTTGAAGGCAATCGAGGGTGACATCAACGCTCTTGTCACCGTAAAGCTGTTGCAAGAGCAATGCTATATTCAGTGGAGATCCGCCTTCGGGAATGGATACCCATTGGAATCATATCCAAACGAGATGGTAACCTTTATGCACTTTATTGAGCGAGGCCTTGGATTGCCCACCTGTGCTTTCTTCCAGGGTCTTCTTGATTACTCCAAGTTGGAATTAGTGCATCTGAATCCCAAAGGAATTTTCCATACTGCTATTTTCATCCACTTCTGCAAAGCTTTTTTGGGGATCAGGTTGAACTTTCAGTTATTCCCGAAGTTTTTCCGTGTGAAGCCACAACCCTTGAGGGAACACACGTTGTTGGTTGGAGGTGCCGGAATTCAGATGTGGGAGATAGTAAGCACCCTGTATTTGCTTTACGGGTTGATAGACTCCAATGCCAGGTGGAAAGAAAAATGCTGCTACATTGGCAACCATGATCCGAAACTACCCAAGCTGACAGGACACCACCCCTCTTGGAACAACCGGTGGCTTGATGAATCGAAACATGGAGATTGCCTCCAATTACCCGAACTTATGGATAGAATTGCCAAGTTGAAACAAGAGGGGATCACTGGAATTGGAGTAGCCTTTAGCTTTATGAAGTGCCGAATCCAGCCTTTATAGCAACGATGCCACTATGGTTATGAATACACTGGTCTCAATGATCCATCCAGATTTTCTCTTGATGAAATCAGCACAGATGAGATCATGTTTAGGCTCAAATGGATGTTCAAGAATGTGGGCGGGATCTCCACTATTGTGCAGGAATTCAGTGCCCCACACCCACCAAATCCTGTAAGTACTCGTGACCGTGACCCTCGAGTACTTATTTTGAATGTACTAGTCAACTAACTTGTCTCATTTTGTAGGAAGATGTTGCTTTGTACTTCTCCGCTCCTCCTCCTCCTAGATCTGAAGATGTCTGTGAAGCTGCTCCTCGCTTGTTTACGCAGGAAGTCATGAGAGGCGAGGACTCCTCCAGTGGCACTAGTTCTAATGCTGTGGATTGATACAAAGTCAAGGCCCGACCGTCTGCTAAGGCTGGATCTTTCTCTATGGAAAAGAAACGCTCAGCCATAAATGAACTTGAAGTCGTGATCCCTCCACCACCAAAGAAGAAACGGATTGCCCTTGCAAAACAGGTCGTGAATAAATCCGTCACTACGGATGATGTACCTCCCAAGGTAATTACCTATGAGGAAGGACAAGATCTTGGGTATCATGTACTCCCAAAGGATGTTTCCAATGTCACCATCGTGTCTACTCAGGATGACACTAGTGGTTTATATGTACTCGAGTTGGCAACAGAAACTAAGAAGGCAGCTGCTTTGGCTGTTCAAAACAAGTCGCCGATCACCGAGGAGGTGATCGTTGTTGAAGATGATCCAGAGCCTGTTGTTAGCAATGACAACTCCTCTGGAGGTGCGGTGAACCGTGCTAGCGCAGAGATGACGTCAGCAGCGGGGGCGGTAACTAAGGCTGGTAGCATTAGGCTACGACTTCTGAGGCCGCGCCAAAGGCACCGTCTCCCACTATTAAGCCACTGCGCCTGATGGGAGAACCCAATTGAAACTAAGGATATCTTCAAGGTATCCTCTGTTGCTCTTTTGAGTACTTATTATGACTCGTAAGTAAGCTGTTTGTGACAGAAATATGTGCCCTTCTGCAGGAAATCCTCGGACATAGATTTGGCTAGGCCTGACTCCAATCCTATGACCAATGTACGAAATAGCGGGCTATAGCGCCGTTATTGTGGGCCTATAGCATTTTGGAGGCATAGGTGCTAAGCTACAGGTGCATAATGCCGATATGGCCGCTACGTTCGCTATAGAAGTAAATAGCGGCACTAAATGGCGTAGCGGCATATAGCCTGTAGCGCTGCTACGATGGAATATTCAGGCGTGGGCCAAAATGCGTAGGCAGGCCGATTTCCAGGCTTCCATCACTTGTTCGGCGGCCCAATAGATCGATCATGTATATGTGCTACTCCTGCTCTCCTTGGGAACCCTAGCACCGGAGCCTCCTCTCTGTCATTCCTGTCCAAAAATCGTCACCGCCATCGGCATCTAAATCGCCTGAGCTGAGAGACGAGACCGAGAGGTGAGAGTGTATCTCCCGTTTCCTGCCGTGGCTGCTTGTGCCTGGGCCTAGGACTCTCCTCTGTTGCACCTGCAGACGGCAGGTCAGCAGCACGCCATCTCCTCTGCAGCTGCACCTGCACACGGTAGGTCAGCAGCACGCCATCTCCTACTTGTCTGAATGAAGTGTGTACTTGTTTGTTTTAGGAACTAAAATATTAATATTTGCCATTTGGTTATTTGATTAATACTTGTCCATGTCTTTTTGCAATCCGCTAGATAGCTTAGCGTTGCTATAGCAGATGCTATAGCACTCATAGCGTTTTTGGAAGGCCTCTGCTAAGTTCCATAGCCCACGATTTTGTACATTGCCTGTGACTGATGGTGGCAACCACTTAGCTCAAGACATCATCTAGGCTCAAGTAGTCCTTCCGCTGCAGGAGCAAATTGTGGAGAAGCCGTCTACTCTAAGGGCTACGACTGCTGTGGCGGCTCCTATGCATGAGGCGTTGGCATTGTCAACCGATGTTGTGCCGCTAGCCTCTGAGCAACAAGTACTCGAAGAAATGGCGGCGACTACTTCTAGCATCATTGCTACTCCCGTAGCCCCCGAGCCAGAGGTGGAAATTGAAGCGACTACAGTTTTGGAAGTCATGTCCGCTGACGCGTCCTCCGAGCCAGGTCCGTCAACAAACCTTGCCGTGGTTTCGCAAAGCACAACTGATTCTGAAGCTTGTGTAGATCCTCTGTCAGCTGGAGAAATTCGTCTTGAAGAAATCCAACTAATCGATAACCCCTTATTGAATATGGACGGGGTCGCTGAAATGATGGAGATGCACCGCCGTATCAGCAATAATGTAGAGGTATCTTCTTTCTGACTTGATTTGTTGATAGTTGCCTTGTAATTAGTACTCGTGTACTAATACGAGTAACTATTGTGTGTGTCGCAGAATGTCATCAAGCACTCCTGCCGCAAATCCCAAATGCTTAAAGGATATGGGGACACAGTACTTCGTGCTAAGGCCCTTGAAAAAGAAATTGCTAAGGAGAGGGAGCATTGTTCTCAATTAATGATGAAGTATGATGGAGCTACCACTGAATACCGGAATCACATCTTGCAACTTGAAGAAGAGAAAGACTGACTCAGCAGATGCAACAAGTCCTTGAACCAGCGAATTAAAGGTAATTGTGCCACCAACAACCTGTGCCACCAACTGCTCCTTCTTGCCGCCGTGTGAAGATGAAGGATTTCAGAGTCGGCAACTCGATGCTCAGGCCAGAGGAGGACAGACTCCATGTCCCCACCTCTTTCGAGTTGGAGTGGCAGCTGCGTGACTAGGAGGGATCCGCCCAACACCACGGTGCATCACCTAGAGGAGGCCCTCATCGCGGACTTCAGGCTACACTCGGGCGACGTTGACGTCACTAGGCATCGTCCTGAAGCATTCCTCATCCATTTCCAGAACAGGCACAGCTGCGAGGAGGTCAACGCAAAAAAGGCAAGTTCAAGTGTCGCGGCGTGGAGGTCTGCGTCCGCCCATGGTGAAGCCTCACGGGCGCCCTCGAGGCGGCGCTCTTCTACAGGGTGTGCCTCGTCCTCGACGGTGTTCCGAGGCACGCGTGGCAGCCATAGCTCATCAGAGGATCGTCAGTTGCACCTGTTCGCTTCAATGCATCAACACCAACCTGCTCCACCCAACAGATACCCGCGGCATTGAGCTGTGGGCATGGACGGCCGACCCTAGCAGGATCTCGAAGGTCATGTGGCTAATCTTCACCACCAGAGCACTGGATACTTCTTCTTCCTCTGTGCAGGTCCTAGACACTCCCCCCCCCCAATGATGGCAGCGAGGAATCAAGCATCGGGTCATCATCCATATATGGGAGATTCACGACTTCTCCAAGGTGTCGACTGATCAAGATGACCCGGACGTCACCATGGGTGAACCTGAGTAGTGGCGCCTCCCCTGGTACTGGGGTGTACGGGACAGCGACCAGGTGCCAAATGGCTGCGTTCGAGCCGTTCCAGCACCCACCGCAACCACGCGTACAGGAGCGGTGGAACAAGCGGGAGGAGGAGGACCGTCATGATCGTGCGCACCACGACCGCGTCGACAACCACCCGAACTTCCACGACGTCTACAACACCAACGACCATGAAGACGATGACAATGACCACGCACGGCGCCACGACAATGCCTATGGGCGCTACCACGACACAGTGCACAGGGAGCACTCCCGCTCACCACGACACTAGAGCCGGAGCTCTAGCACCTACGGTGGATGCTGTTGACACGCCGCCAGCGACAAGGACACTCCAACGACACCGAAGGAGCTAGAAGCGCGTAGACAGAGGGACCTCAAGCTCCTCTTCTCCCTCAATGTCACCACCATGGAGGATGCTGCCAAGAAGCTTCTCAACCTGCAGTTCGTCCTGCAGCTAGTGCAGGCCACCCCTTCACCATGCTCGCTTCATCAGCTATTCTCTAAGGTGGTAGAAATGGCAGAGCACCCCGGGGAAAAAGCCTGGTTCGACATTGCGGCTGACAAGCAAAGACTCAAGGTACCAAACATGAGGCCTAACTCTTTGGTGTCTGCACGCCTTGTCTTTTATCGCATCAAAGAGAAATTGCCTCCTCCCCCTTCGCCATCCATACAGGAGGTTGACGACGCCCTTGCCAAGCTGCAGGAGGTGGCTGCCAATGACCCAGTCCGCACACAACACCAGCAGCAAGAGGGTGGCAACATCGAGGCCGCCGCCGTCCACGACCAAGCAAGCCCCATGGCTGCTGTCAACGATGTCATCGGCCCCATCTAGGAGCTCACCGACAAGATGAATGAACCGCAACACTAGCAAGAGAGGGTCGGCACGGTCAACGATGAGAGCAACGACAATGGCAACCAGACCCTTTAGGTTCCTCCACCAACCCCCAGCTTAAATTCACCTGGTTCTCCAAGAGGAATCGCTGACCTCTTCTCCACGCTGGATCAGGGGCTCCTCCAAAATCCACCAGTTGCACCAGGGAGGAGGGGTTGCTATCTCAAGAAGCCTTCGATGGAGATTGCAAGTCTGCGCTGCAGCAAACAATAGGCTTGTAGCAAGATCAAGCATCTGTCCGTGGAAGAGAGGGCAAATCACATCCTCTGCCGGCACCTGGGCTACATCATGGACGACACTACACCAGCGGAGGAAGCCATCAGGGACTTCATCACCACTTTCCAGGGCCCCATGCCCCAGTACATCATCAAGGCGATGATAGCACTATTCCATCTTGAGGACGGAGACCTTTGAAGGGCGACCAACACTCTCATCAAGATCGAAGGCGTAGAAGCGATGGAAGCACCAGTGGAGATCAACAATACAGCCTAAAATGAAGAAATCTCTGATCCTTTTCTTAGCCATGTCTTTTGCTTTAGCAGTTGTAACGACTCCCCAGTGCGGCCCTCTACGCAGGGCGTTCAGCAGCACCGGTCGTGTCTTGCAAATTTCGCTCCTACCATCTTCGTTGTCTACTTTTAGAACTATGAGCTCTGTAATATGCATGATGTTTGCTACGCTATTTCCTAGTGCTCCCTGGTTTATTGCTATGTCTTTTGCCTCTTCACATCGATAGTGCTTCATGTTTTCTCCATATGGCAGCCAATGATCTTCAAATTTTATGTTGGAATGTTCGAGGACTTAACTCCAAAGCGCGTCATTATACCGTGCAACAAGTCCTTGCATCATCACCGTGCCACATTGTGTGTCTCCAGGAAACGAAAATGTCATCAATCGATGACCAATTGATTCTAAACGTAGGGGGTACAAGCTTCGTAGCTCTACCTTTTTGCCGACTGGGAGAGCTTCAAGTACAAGGGGTGGCATTCTGATCCTTTGGAACAATGACATTGTTGACATATACTTCATCACCAAACGCGAATTCTCACTCTCCACTGTTGTCACCATAAAAGCGATTGTTGTATCATTATTGTTGACGACAGTCTACGGACCAACATAAGGCCGCGACAAATCACTTTTCCTACAGGAAATAAGAAGCTCAGCACACAACAGGGCATCAAATGGCTAATTCTTGGTGACTTCAACCTAATCTACAGGGCAAGAGACAAGAACAACTCCAACTTAAACCTCAACAGCATGCGAAGTTTCCGAGAAACTCTAAACAACTTTTGGCTATCAATGCCACCTGGGACTTGGCCTTCTCGTCACATGTGCTGCAAGCCCTTTCCACTTTGCACTCTGATCACTGCCCTTTGCTTCTATTGAACCAAGAAAGTCCACCACGACCACGCCATTTCAAATTCGAAAACTTTTGGCTATCAATGCCGGGGTTCAAACTAGTGGTCCAAGATGCTTGGTCTTCTCCAAACACTCACACATCACATCGCCTAATCTTCAGGCTTGCCAGGATAGCGTTGGCCTTGAGAAAATGGAGCAAGAATCTATTCTCAGAAGCGATACTTTAATTTCATATGGCATAATCGGTCATCCTCCAGCTGGACATTGCACAAGAGTCTCGAACTCTATCCAACTATGAGTTAGCCTTGTGATCCAAACTGAAGAAAAGGGTAATGGGCCTTGCCATTTTAGAGCGACTACATAAAATATAGTGCTCCAGAATAACGAACCTCTCACTAGGCAATGCAAACACATGTTTCGTCCACCTAAAGGTTAACTCTAGGAGAAGGAAGAATTTCATCACCAAGCTCCAGAAAGAAAATAGTTGGGCAGCAAGATAAAGCTAACGTCGCTCACACACACTTTGCCAACGTCTTAGGAAGAGAAATTGACTTCAACTGGGAACTATTCTCTTGGCCGTCCATCGACTTATCCTCTCTAGACGTAGAATTCACAGAGGAAGAAGTCAGAAGGGCACTCAAGCTCATGCCCAAAGACAAGGCTCCGGGACTGGATGGTTTTACAATTAATTTCTTCCGTAAATGTTGGGACATAATCAGAGTGAAGCTGATGAACATGATCAATGCTTTCCACAGCCTATGTCATGATTTCTTTGACATCCTCAATTCGGCCAACATAGTGCTAATACCAAAAAAGGAGGAAGGCGATTCTATTGCTGACTTCAGGCCAATAAGCCTCATCCATGCTATAGCGAAGATCATAACAAAGATGATGACCCTAAGGCAACAACCATTCATGAACACGTTGATATCGGAGAGTCAGAGTGCCTTCATTAAAACAAGAGCAATACACGACAACTTCATGTATGTCAGAAGCCTCGCTAGACGTTTCCACGCATCTAGAACCCCATCCGTCATGCTCAAGCTAGACATATCCAAGGCTTTTGACTCCGTGCGCTAGGACTAACTGCTAGACCTCATGCATCGTCGAGGTTTCCCCCCGAGATGGAGAAGCTGGGTAACAACTTTACTAAGCACTGCCACATCCAAGGTCCTCATGAATGGCGCGCTGGGAGAGGACATCCAACATGGCAGAGGGCTTCGACAAGGGGACCCGCTATCACCCCTGCTCTTCGTTTTAGCAATCGACCTGCTACAAAAATTGCTACACCTGGCAACCGAAAAGAAGGCCTTATCGAAATTGAGAGGTAAAAGTGCTCTCCTATGACTATTTGGCTGCGTCATCAGACTAAGCACCAACATTCAGAAAAGCTCAGTTGCACCCATACGCTGCAATGGTGTCGACCTAGATTCCATCTTATCATCCATCCCGGCAGCTAGAGCAACCTTCCTAGTTAAATACCTCAAACTACCTCTCTCCCTGGGCAGACTACAAAAGGTCCACTTTCAAACATTATCTGACAAAGCGAATGCACGATTAGCCAACTAGGCTGGCAAGCTCCTCACCCCAGCGGGAAGAAGAACGTTAGTTAGGGAAGTCCTATCCTCACAGCCAATCTACTACCTTTCTACCCTGAATGCTCAAGCCACAGTACTAGAAGAAATCGATAGACAAAGGAAGCGTTTCCTCTGGACTAGCACAGACCAGATTGTGGGTGACAAGTGTAAAGTGGCATGGCACATAGCATGCAAACCAACTAAACTGGGTGGCTTAGGGATATTACATTTAAAGAAGTTTGCAAGAGTCCTGAGACTACGTTGGCTATGGAACGAATGGAAGGAACCGCACAAACCGTGGGTCGGCACGCCAACACCGTGCAACGAGAAGGACAATATTTTGTTCGCATCCACAACGACCATCATGCTAGCAGATGGGGAGAAGGCTAAATTCTAGGATTCAGCGTGGCTGCAGGGGGAGGCCCTAAAAAATATTGCGTGGTTGGTGTATAAAGTATCAAAAAATAAGAAACGGACGATAAAGGATGCCATAACAAATGATAGATGGATCTCGGACATAAATGTGGCCATTATATCGTCAATGACACAGCTTTCAGAATTCACCTTCCTCTGGGCTCGAACAAGAATGGTCCTATAAAACTAGGAATGCTAGACTCCATAGTCTAGAACCTGACCAGACACGGCGAGTACACTACAGCATCGGTGTACAGCGCACAGTTCCAAAGCTTAGCACCCTCGGACATGAAGCACCTAATCTGGAGGATGTGGGCGCTACCCAAGTGCAAATTCTTCTCATGGTTAGCCTTTCAAAATCGACTGTGGATAGTAGATCGACTGATGATGAGAGGATGGCTCAACCAAAAAAGTTTGTATGGTTTCCCATTCGCACGACAAAACATTATTGCATCTGCTAACAAAATTCCATTACATGGTATGAGTCCGGGATAAAATTTTTGAGTGGATGGCTGCACACGTCCTGCCTAGAGGAGATTGGTCTACATTTTCATATGTCAGCCAATGGTGGGCACAAATAGGGTCAATGACCAGCGCACCCCTGAAGGGTTTAAGATCACTAATTATTCTTGTGTCATGGGGAATTTGGAAGGAGCAAAATGGTAGAGTTTTTCAGCACAAGTTCAAAAGCCTAGACCAACTACTCAAAAAAATCAAGGAGGAGGCACGATGTTGGATTTTAGCAGGAGCAAGGCACTTGGGCGATATCTGTCAAATTGAGGAGTGATTGCCTTTTCAACCACACATCTGTACATTCATTTATATTTTCTTCCTTTGTATTTTGGAGTAGGCCTTGTGACTCTCTTCTCTATTAATTTAATACAAGCCTAGCAATCTCTGCCGGGTATACAGTTTCAAAAAAAGGTAATTGTTATTCTAGCTGCTTTCCAAATACTAATTCTGCTTGTGGTAGTGACCCTTTGCTTCCTTAATGTGTAGAGCTTGAGAAGTCGAATAAAGAACTCCAGGAGATAGCCACCGATTGGACCAATGCGTTCAATCGTGTGACTAACCAACACGACAAACTTGTATTGCAAGTTGAGAAGTTGGAGCATAACTTGGAGAAGGAGAAGAAGATGCGCAAGGATGGCGAGGTTGATCTTGTTACTGCCATGGAGACCATCAAAGATCGCAAGGCTAAGGCGAAAATTGCCACATTCACCCTAAATAAGATTTGTGAGGCCACCCGGCTGATTGCGGATATGATAGAGTACCCAGCTGAAGGTGCAGAGACTCGTCCACTATCAGAGATACTCAAGGATGCACCAGAGAAGATTTTTGGCTATATTCAGAAGATGGTGAAGTCTATCTCCCAGCACGTCTTGAGCTTTATGAAGTCTTTCTATCCCTAGGTAAATTTACAACCCGTTGTTGAAGGGATGATGTCAGACTGCTCAGATGAGCAATTGAAGGAGATTATGCGGGAGATGGATCCCATCACTGAAGAATTAGCCAAGCAGCTAGACCTTGAGTAGATCTAGAGATGAACAAAAATTAGTATTTGTATAAATAACAATTGTCAATGCTTCTAATATATTGAAGTCTTTTATGCAATTCTTGTCTTGCTTTGTGACTTGTTATTTTTTAGTGCCTCTCACAATTAATCCTGATCGTTGCTCGTATGATTAATGTGAGTGTCTACGCACAAGGCTTCTTTTGTTTGCCTCATCATATGCATATTGTAGAGTACTTAGGATATGTGTCCTTTTGTGAAGCACGAGTACTCGAGCTATCTGGATAGTAGACTACCGGGCGAGTAGTCAGTTCAAGGTTTCGATGACTAGAGTGTATCTTTAAATCCTCTCTGAGTTGTATTGATGTTATGCTCTAGAAAGCCTGGAACTGCAGACTTGTTATTACAAGCCGCAACTAGACAGATTTGTCTAGTGAATAGTCACTCAGGTAGTTAATTAACTCCTGAGGAACTGATGGCTTCTTTTTTGCAAGCTGCCAAGGGACAGATTTGTCGAAAGAGTTAACTAACTCATGAAGTTTACTGTATACTTGCTTTGCAAGCTGCAATTGGACAATTTTGTCCAGCGAGTTGAATAACTCAGGATGAATACTGCAAACTTGCTTTGCAAGCTGTGATGAAACAAAAATAATTAGTCAAATTACACCGAAAACAAATTTTGCTTTATTGAATTGTAAATACAGCTAAGGTCGATGGTCGATTACATGAATTGTAAATCTAATTTTATGGATAAAAATGACATAGATGCTCGATGTTCCACAAGTTGTCGACATCTTCACCAAAGAGATATTAGAGCCTATACGACCTAGGTCCAGTGACCTTGGAGATGATGAACGGTCCTTCCCATGGTGAGTTTAGCTTGTGCAACCCCTTAGTGTCTTAGAAACGCTTTAGGACCATATCGCCTACATTGAATGAATGTTCTTTGACGTTGCGATCATGATAGCGGCGGATCCCTTCCAGGTACCTTGCGGACTGGACGAATGCTGCACAGCGGGCTTCTTCGAGGCTGTCTAAATCTAGACGCCTTGTTTCTTCTGCTGCGCCTTCCTCATACTACTTGACTGTTGGAAATTTACACATGACATCGGTGGGTAGGACAACTTCAGATCCGTAGACCAGAAAGTAGGGCGCTTTTCCTGTAGGCTTGCACAGCTGGATACGAAGCCTCCAGAGAATATTGGGTAGTTCTTTGAGCCACTTTCCTCCTTTGGTATTTGAGATGTCGTGCAACCTTTTTCTTGAGAGCTTCCAGTACCATCCCGATGGCACGCTCAACCTAGCCATTGGCTCGCGGATGAGCGACACAGACGTACCGGACGCCGATCCCGCTGTTCTTGCAATATTCCCGAAACTCATGATTGTTGAAGTTGGAGCCCAAGTCTATGATGATGCAATTGGGGAACCCGTAGCGGTGGACAATTTCATCGAGGAAGTTGAGTACTCAGTTTGCCTTGAGGTAGGTTATTGGCTTCACCTCGATCCATTTGGTAAACTTGTCAATTGCCACCATTACTCGGTTGAATCCTCCAGGCGCCGTAGGAAGTGGGCCAATCATGTCGATCCCCCAGCATGCAAAGGGCCAAGAGGGTGGTATGGTGATCAGCTTGTAGGCAGGGATGTACTGCTGTTTGGCGAAGAATTGGTACCCTTGGCATCAGCGGACTAGTTCCTCGACGTCAGCGAGAGCTGTAGGCTAATAGAACCCTGATCTAAAAGCTTTACCCAAGATTGTGCATGAGAATGCGTGGTTGCTGCAAATGCCTTTGTGGATCTCCTCCAACATGATCTTGTCGTCTTGCCGTGAGACGCACTTCATGAGCACTCATGATGATGTGCCTCTTCTATAAAGCTTGTCTCCAACTAGAACATAGTTCTTGCTGCACTGTGAGACTTGTTCTACCTCTTTCTTGTCTGAAGGTAGCTTGTGCTCTTTGATGTAGTCGATGAAGGGAGCGGTCCAGTCTACATCGATCATCATAACCTCCCAATATGGTGCGTTAGGATCTCGATCAGTGGTTGTTGATGGTGCTGGCTCCGTTATGGATGACTTGTGTAGCTCATGGACGAAAACCCCTGCTGGAACTTGAGCGCGAGTAGATTCGAGCTTTGATAGGACGTCTGCAGCAACGTTGTTGTCGTGGACGACATGGTGGAACTCCAAACTAGAGAATTTGTTCTCTAGCTTGCGTACTTCTAGACAGTACGCATCCATGTTCTCCTTGTGGCAGTCCCACTCGTCGTTGACTTGATTGATCACCACCAGTGAGTCGTCGTAGACCAACAATCGCTTTATTCCTAGCGAGATTGCCAGGCAAAGCCCATGCAGAAGCGCCTCATATTCAGCTTTGTTGTTGGACACTTCCCAAAATATTTGCAGGACGTACTTGAGTTGTTCGCCTTTGGGAGATATTAAGAGTACCACTGCACCAACGCCCTTGATCTTGAGTGATCCATCGAAATACATGACCATATGCTCTAGACGCTCCATTAGCGTTGGTAGTTGATTCTCCCGCCACTCTGCCATGAAATCGACTAGGACTTGGGACTTGATTGCGGTCCTCGACTTGAATTCTAGGGACAATGCTTCAAGTTCTACCGCACACTTAGATATTCTTCCTATTGCATCCTTATTGTGGAGAATTTCTTCGAGGGGGGAATGTGTGACGACGGAGATCTTGTGCTCCTGGAAGTAATGACGTAACTTCCGCGAGGTGAGCAGTATCGCGTACAACAGCTTCTGGATCAGTGGATATCTGGTCTTGGAATCTGACATCACCTCGTTATGAAGTAGACATGCCTCTGTAATTTGAATACATGGCCTGGTTCCAATCTTTCAACCAAGATCAACGTGCTGACAATGTGACTAGTCGTGGTGATGTAAGCAGCAAGTCTTCGTTGGGGTTTGGCTCCGTGAAGACCGATGGCTTTGATAAGAAGTCCTTCAATTGTTGTAGGGCTTGATTTGCCTCCTCGGTCCAATGAAACTTGTCTTGCCGCTTGACTAATTTGAAGAAGGGTAGGCCCCATTCTTCAAGCCTTGAGATGAATTTGTTGAGGGCCGTCATGCATCCAGTCAGCTTCTGGACGTCCTTGATGCCTGATGGGGCATGAAAGTCAGTGATGGCAGAGATCTTCTCTGGATTTGCCTCAATTCCTCGGTGACTGATGATGAAATTGAGTAGTTTCCCGGATGGCACGCCAAAGACGCACTTTATCAAGTTTAGCTTAAACCGGAATTCTTGCAGGCTGGCGAAGGTCTCTTCCAAGTCAGTGATCAAATCGTCGGGATTTCTAGTCTTTATGACCACATCATCCACGTACGCTTCGACACTGTGGTGTAGCTGTTTCTTGAAGCACTCCTAGATTGCCCGTTGATAAGTAGCGCCTGCGTTCTTTAACCTTAAAGACATTGTTGTGTAGCAGAAAGCTCCGTATGGGGTGATGAACGCGGTCTTGATCTGGTCTTTCTCCTTGAGAGGTATCTAGTGATACCCCGAGTAGCAATCGAGGAAATAGAGGAGGACGCATCCAGCTGTGGAGTCGATGACTTGATCAATCCTAGGGATCTTGAAGGGATCCTTTGGACAGTGCTTGTTGAGGTCTGTGTAGTCGACAAACATGCTCCACTCATTGTTATTTTTTTTTGCACCAAGACGGGATTAGCAAGCCACTCTGGATGATACACTTCTTTTATGAAGTCCGCCACAAGTAGTTTGGCCAGCTCTTTCTTGATGGCTTTCCTTCTATCATGGGCGAATCGTCGTAGGTGTTGCCTTTTTGGTGTAGCTTTTGGATTCACATTGTGTGAGTGCTCGATCAACTCCCTGGGCACCCTCGGCATGTCCGTTGGTTTCCACACGAAGATGTCTCGGTTGGCCCGGAGGAAGCTGACGAGTGCACTTTCCTATTTAGGATCCAGCCATGTGCCAATCAGGGCTATCTTGGAGCTATCACGAGTTTCAAGGTCAATGGCTTTGACGTCTACTTCACTTGCAGGCTTGAACTTGGTTGCCCCTGACTTCTTTTCTGGAATCTCGAGTTCTGATGGGGACAACTTCTTGGATGTAGCGAAGACTTGCATCATCGAGTTTGGTACTTGAGTAGTTGCTGCTAGCTCCACGGCTTCTGTGTCGCAATCGTACGACCTTTTTAAGTCTCCGTGTAGGGAGAGTACTCCCTTGGGTCCGGCATGTTGAGTACTAAGTACACGTAGTGCAGGATGGACATAAATTTAGCCAATGCTGATCTTTTGAGGATGGCATGGTACGATGTTTAGAAGTCTGCCACCTTGAACCAGATGTATTTTGTCCGGTAGTGTTCTTTGGTCCCAAAGGTAACTGGCAAAACCATCTATCTGAGGGGTACAGCCGCGTTGCTCGGGATGATCCCGTTGAACAGAGAGTTCATCGGGGTGAGCATATCGGTGCTGTCGAGGCATCTTCTTTAGTGTCTTGGTGAATATGATGTTGAGATCACTGCCACCGTCGATGAGTACTTTGGTAAGTCTGGAGCCAGCGACAACCGGGTCCAAGATGAGGGGATACCATCTTGGATCTAAGAAACTAGTCCATTAGTCCTTTCTGGAGAAGGTAATTGGCACCTCAGACCACTGCTTCTTCAGGAGCTCCTTAAATGAGGGCCTATCTTGGTTCTTGCCGACACCTTTCTTGGACGACTGCGAGATTGCCGCAACAGTATTGTCTGGCTTGCGCCTGCCGTTCTGACTTCCCAAGTAGTTATATCGGTTGTCATAGTTGGGCGATCATTGTGGTTCTTATCATTGCGTTGGCCATTGTTCTGATTGTTGTTGTTCTGACCTTTGTTGTGATTGGACTCAAACCTTTTGATCTCCCTGTGTTCTTCATTGTCTTCTTCATCTGCCCACGTCTGTGCCATGATCTTGAGAGATTTGACATCAGTGGGGTGTCTTCTGCCAAAGTGTTGAAACATCCATCGGTTGCGGAGTCCAGTCTGGAAGCAGTTAATTACGTCGCGCTCCATGACATCCACGATTGTGGACTTCTTGTCAAAGAAGCAACGTAAGTAGCTCTACAGAGTCTCGCCTTCTTGTTGCTTGACCTAGGACAAGTCGATCCTTTTGCCAAGATGTTGCATTGCCCCCGCATAGTTGTTGGTGAACGCCACCTTGAGGTCCTTCCATGAGTTGATGGAGTTCTTATCCAATGATTCGAGCCATGTGAGTGGTGCCACCACCATGCAGATGGGGAAGTAGATGACTTTGGTATCGTTATTTCCCCTAGCTAATTGTACTGACAGCGAGTAGCACCGGAGCCATTGGACTAGGTCTTGTTTGCCATCGTACTTGGTGATGCCCGAGGGTTTGAACTTTTCGGGTACAATTGTCCTCCTCACACGTCTAGAGAAGGTGGGGAACCCATCAGTATCATCCCCTAGGTGTTCGACTTCTTGCTCACGCTCACGGCGCTGTTCATCGATGATGGTACGAGCATCGCGGCTGGTGTTGATCTTGCTACGGAGGTCTCCTACTGGGCGTTCAAGCTCTAGATTAGCCTCACGATGGCCACGGCCTCCCGAGGGTCTTGCCCGACTACCTTTAGTTCTAGTTTGGCATGGTCCTGCGCCTCCAAGTTGACTTGGTCTGGATAGAGGGCCTCTATGGTTGCTGCCATGTTGAATTTGTTGGGATGCGAAGCGTTAGACTGACTGTATCGGATTTTGCTAATCGAGTTGTTCATACGTGAGTTCCACCAGTTCAGCCAACTGTCTAGTGTACTTGTTCTAGGGCATCGCGTGAGTGATGAGATCAATAGACGCGACGGTAGCCAGGGGAGTACAATAGTGACGCATTTGAACTGCTTCAAAGGCATTATCCAGGTTTTGGATTGGTAGATCCACTGCAAGGTGGTGGCGGCGCTCTGCTCTTACGGTGTTTCTTGCTCGTCGTCGAGTTCTTTGAGCTTTGGTCTCTTTCTCCGACAACATTGGTGGTGACCTCATTCTACGAGACGTCATCTGGGTGACGCTCATGTTGCAGGTTTATGTCCCGTTGCTCTACTTCTTCGTCCTCTTGTCCAGCAACAACAGCGAAGAGTTCTCACTCTAGAGAGTAGCTTCCCGAGCTTGAAGTGATGACATATGTGGTGCCGCCTTCCTCATAGATGGGTGACAGAGGAGCTCCCTCCTGGCACGGGAGAGTGTCGAGGTAGGTGATGAGGCACGAATCGTCGTCCTTGGCAAGAGCGGGTGGCTTCATGTTGGGCTAGTAAACGAATCTACCTTGTGGAGTTGATGTGATTACCAAGCCCTGCTACGGACCTGATAAAGGAGTCTCCTCGTTTGGATCCGAGTAGTAGTCGAGGTCCTCGATCGTATCCGTATCGGATTGTGATCTAGACAGGGCTGCCTGATAAGCAGTGGTCGTGTTGCAGAGTCTGAACGGGAATCGACTCTGATGGTAATCTGACTCGCACGATGGCTTATGCGCCGGCTCGTGCAAGTCAATCCGACCGGCGGAAGTTGTACTCAGACTCGAACCCCCAGCCTCTGACTAGGTCAGAAATTAAAAATTCGCCAAAATTCTTAATGAGATCCTCCAGAGGTTGGCGCTGGAACTTCATGGTTTGCTGCTTCTTCTCCAGGACCGACACAATGTGGCGGCGGAAATTTCTAGCGCCGTCTGCGTTGCAAACCCAGGAGCTCAAGACGAACATTGCGCCTAGTTTAAACACGATGATTGACTTGATGATGACTTGTGCCATCGAGTTTGCCAGTGGATTCTTGGCGAGATCCCCTACCTGGCATGCTAGCTGTCGGTGCGTAGACCCGGCAACCTACCGAGGGGGGTGCCCGAGGTAGTGTTTTTTTGGTAGGGCTCATCGAGATCAGGAACTCGAAGGTAAACGCAGACGCACCATTTAGACAGGTTCGGGCCGCTAGATTGCGTAATACCCTACGTCCTGTGTGTTTGTTGAATTGAATTGCTTTGGAGAGGGTCCCTGCCTCGCCTTATATAGTCGGGGCAGGGTTATAGGTCGGTTGGTTACAAGAATACTAATCGGATATGACTAGTAGAAGCCTACCCTATTACAACGAGTACTTTCCTAATCTTAGACTAGTTTCTATCTTTCCATGTGGACTATGTCGTCCTGCGCCATGGTCTCCATGTCAGATGTGTCTCGGTATCCAACCTCATATTTGGATCTGTCGAAACCTTCTTGTGGGCCCACAGATGTATGTACGATAGAGCTTTCTTGAAACCATTCAAGAGGTGTGGAACCAGCCGGTCAATACACAGGATGCCATTCTACGTATGCATGTTAAGCATATTCGCACAACAAAAGCACTCAAGTTGTGGAAACACCAAAATATGGGTAATCTGGCCCTCCACCTAGCTATAGCAAACGAGGTCCTCCTCTTCCTCAACAAGGCACAAGAACAATGCCCGCTCACTCCCGAGGAACTAGAATTCCGACGATATCTAAAGGCCAAATCCGTTGGCCTTGCGGCCATTCAGAGAGCACGTGCGAGATAACACTCAAGACTAATGTGGTTAAAAAAAAGGAGATGCATGTACACGGCTCTTCATGCTACATGCTAATAACAAAAAAATGAAAACTCCACATTCCATCCCTAAGCACCCCACATGGCAACACATCTGACCACCAACAAAAAGAAGAAGCAATTTATGAGCACTTTATCGGCCTCTTGGGGTAAATGCAAGAGAGATCACTTTGTCTCAATTGGAGTCACCTAGGTTATCAACCGCATGACCTGATGGAACTGGAAGCACCCTTTGAGGAGATAGAGATCAAGAAGATAGTATTATAGATGCTGGCTGAGAAATCACTGAGCTCGGACAGTTTCATTGGCCTGTTCTACAAAAAATGCTAGCCGACCATAGGAACCAACTTGATGGAGGCTCTGAGCGCTTTTCATTCTCTAAAAACAAGACGCCTAGAACTAATCAATGAAGCCAACATAGTGCTACTGCCAAAAAAAAGATGGAGCAACAAACGTCGCCAACTTCCGACCAATCAGCCTCATTAGTAGCCTTGCAAAAATAATCACCAATATCCTGGCGGATAGGCTCGCTCCAAAATTAAATGAACTAGCCTCAGTCGGCCAGAATGCCTTCATAAGAAAATGGTGCATACATGATAATTTTGTCTACGTTCAGAGTGTGATAAAAGCCTTGCACAAAGCGAAACAGCCATCCCTATTCATCAAATTGGACATCTCCAAAGTTTTTGTCTCCCTCAGTTGGACTTTCCTTATTGAGACAATGGGTGCCATAGGTTTTGGTCAAAAGTGGCGCAACTGGGTTACTACTTTGCTGGCCACATCTTCATCCAGAGTGCTCCTAAACGGAATACTGGGGAAAAAATTCAAACACGCTAGAGGGCTACGATAGGGCGACCCGCTATCCCCCATGTTATTCCTCCTGGACATCGATCCTCTCCACAAAATCTTCGAACTGGCAGTTGCTAGGAACATCATCAGCCTGATTCTTCCTACAGCAGCCAAGCTTAGATGCTCCCAGTAGGCGAACAACGCGGCGATTTTCACCAACCCGGACCGAGAGGAACTACACCACATAAATCAACTCTTGGAGATTTTTGGAAAGTGCTCAGGTCATAAAGTTAACATGAATAAGACTGAGATTTTTCCCATTCGCTGCACAGACGACCTCATCACCGACGCCCTGCCAACTTTCCTCGGGAAAATTTCACCCTTTCTCGGGAAATACTTGGGCCTCCCTTTGCACACATGAAAGCTTCGGCGAGTAGACGTCCAACCTCTAATAGACAAGATTGGTGCCCGGTTGCCGGGATGGAAAGGGAAAATGTTAACCTCAACCGGAAGGGTGACACTAGTCAAAAGTGTTCTACCTTCACAACCCATTTACCACTTAACGGTCTTTTCAACGCAAAAGTGGCTCGTCAAACAAATTGATTGTATGAGGAGGAGTTTCCTTTGGAAGGGAGAGGAACTGAAAAGTGTCAATGGAGGTCACTATCTTGTTAACTGGCCGACCGTTTGCACACCTAAAGATTTGGGAGGCCTGGGCATCCTAGACTTAGAGCAGTTTGCACGGGCACTACACCTACGCTGGTGCTGGTTCCAATGGAGAAACAATGACAGACCATGGGTTGGGATGGACATACCTTGTAACAAAGATGACAAAGAGTTGTTCCATGCTTCCACAACGGTGAAGGTGGGCAATGGAAACAAAGCAAGTTTTTGGCACTCAAACTGGCTGGACGGGTCCTCACCAAAAAATCTAGCACCACTGCTCTTCCAAAGATCAAGGCGTAAAAAGTTCACAGTAAACAGGGCACTGCGGAACAACTACTGAATAGCATAGGTGTGCCCATTAACAACGGGGGAAGAAATAAGAGAGTACGCAATGCTTTGGGAAAAAAAATTCAGACCTAAGATTTTGATCCAGACTCTGACGATCAGATTCATTGGAGATGGACGGCAAATGAAGAATATTCAACACAAAGTGCGTACCGCATTCAGTTTGAGGGCTACACAAAAAAATTCAACATCAGGCCAATATGGAAAGCCAAAATAGAACTCAAATGCCGGTTCTTTGCATGGATCCTATTGCAAAAGAAAATATTGACAGCCCGACAATTTGGAGAAGAGAGGATGGCCAAATAACCCTCATATAAACTTTGCACCTCGGAACCGGAATCACCGACGCACCTATGCAAAGACTGCACGTTCACACGACAAGTCTGGGAACGACTAGTGATTTGGTTTAATTTGACTGGCCTTCCTCCAAGTTCAGTGACGACCTCGATTCTTGGATGGTGGAAAAAGTGTAGAGTAAAAGTGCAAAAACAGAACAAATCGACTTTTGACGGCGTCATGATCTCCTTCTGGTGGAATATTTGGAAAGAACAGAATCGGCGGACATTCAACCAAGAGTACAAAATAGTTGATGAAGTAGCATTCCTAACCAGAGAAGACGTTCAACAGTTCAATTTCGCGACACAACAGGCGGCTCAGTTTCCCAGCTAGTTTTTTTTTTCTTTCTCCCAATAGTTGTGTTTTTCTTTTTCGGTTGTGGTTCGGTGGGCGGGTCGTCGGTGGACCGCCTTTCAGTCGCCTTTGTAGTTTTTATTTTCTCTTTCTTTTAATAAAAATTTGGCAAATCTCTTGCTGTCCATTCAAAAAAAAAGTAATTTTTCTCAGAAGACTTTCCAATTGCTTGACCGAGATCAAGACTTGAATGGAAAGGAAACCATCAACAGAAGAGAAGTGGTAAAGTACACAAAATTTACTGTGTAGAAGAAGTGTCTGTTCCTATTTCACTTCCTGTAGAAACTACTAGAGAGGCTGGCTTTTATGACTATGACAGGACACCTTTGTCAACCAAGTCATTACGCTACCGAATATGTTAGGTTATCGTTGGTATAAAAATCAGCATGTAGTTCATCACCGTTTGTTCACTGGGGAAAAACGATGCAAGTAGGATAGCTCGTCAAAATAAGACATCAGACTCAAAATCTGAACAGAGATGTGAATCAAGATGTTGAGCAGCACCGCATGCATAGCTCAGAACAAACCTTCTTTAACACCGGAGATAACATCAGAAAAATTTCTGGATTGTAATGACAGCACATTGTGATCTCAATTTGGAAAACAACAATGACCAGCATAGTCAAACTGGGATCACTTAGTTTAATTAACCCAATGAGTGACAACATAAACTTCACAATTGATTTCTGGACTAAACGCTGACATGGAAAGGACAAATCTGTGGATGCACAATACAACCAAGGCTAGATCACCTGCTAATGCTAGTTAAACTGAACACTGGTGGTGTGTCGTGGCTTACATCATACAGTGGACTGCCTGTAATTAACTGAGTTGTTAGCAAATTAGTTAGGAGATGATGCTGATAGTAGCTTACTTGCTACTCAATATCATATAACTGTACACGAATACTGACAACTGTTGTTTGACCTGGTTGTTGATCTATCAAAATGAAGTAAACTTAAACAAAGTGCTACTTGGTGATTCTCACTATGCTTCCTTGAAAGGGTTCAGACAACAGCAATTGTACATTGTTAATAGTTCAAGCTGCAGATGAAATGTGTTAGCTTTCACAGAACGTAAAAAATGTTAACTTCAGTTGACTTTTATGGATTAGTACCTGAGTTGTAGTGGAGGAATAGTTCAGCATGGTAGAATCAAGTAATTAACGAAAATAACATGTAATGTATGTTTATATGTTAGGTAAAAACGATGACAGGACAGCACAGACAGATGTGAAACTATGTAACGTCAGAATTTTGACCTTGGATTACTGAGTTTCAATGTACCAAGTACTATCCAAGTTGCATCTTCAACCCTGTGTGCTTAGCATAGACTATTCTCTTTTGGCATGGTCCTCACTCAACCATAATTTTACTCTTCATGCAGTGATTCAGCAATTAATTTATTATATGGCTAGTTTATTGCCCCTGTAATCATCATTAGCGATAACAGTGGGAATGAGCTAAAGATAAGGCTGCACTAGTCAGCTTCGAGGAAATAGCCCAAGGTTAACTTGTCTCTGTGCACACAAGAATGACGCAAGGTGTACTATTGTTCTCGCTTACTTAACAATGACTTCCTAAAGATCTGAAATAAAGGGCATATTTGGCAGTGCTGCATACCAATGTTTGAGGCAAGCAACTTTGCAATTCTCTGGAGCATCAGGTTGAACAATTTTTTTAAGGAGGAGCTTTGTTTTCCATTTTCTAAAAATAGTATACTCTCAATCAAATTGAAATAGGAAACGAAATAAGTAAACATGCCATTTGAAAACAAAACAGAGGTAATTTGGAGAGCTGGCCATTTCCTTGCAAAAAGACAATGAAAAGCTATGATGGTTCTCAAGTCTACTTGGAAAGCATGGGCAAATGACAGCTTGTCCGCATCTAAGGTGGTACTGCTTAAGCAATTCTGAGAAAGTAGACCCAAAAATTTCTCAAGCAGATCAGCTTCAAGATTACACCTGTGCCAAGACCATTGATGCAATAATTGACGGCCTAATCAACGATCAGCTATATATTATAGCAGAATAAAGGAATGACTAATTCAAATGTCAACTGCTTAATTAGGGGGTGTTTGGATCTTTAGTCCGGACTAAAATTCATGTCACATCTAATGTTCGGAGGCTAATTAGGAGGACTAAACATGAGCTAATTATAAAACTAATTACACAGATGAAGGCTAATTCCCGAGATGAATCTATTAAGCCTAATTAATCCATCATTAGCACATGTTTACTGTAGCACCATATTGTCAAATTATGGACTAATTAGGCTTAATAGATTCGTCTCGCAATAGCCTCCATCTGTGCAATTGATTTTGTAATTAGTTTACGTGTAATACTCTTAATTAGTATCTAAACATTCGATGTAATATGAATTTCGATGTGACAGGAATTTTAGGAACTTCTAAAGAACCAACACGGCCTTACAGTTGGTGCGAGAAAACCAAAGACGATCCGGTCACACCAACCTTTTGTCCAATGAAGATAAAATTGCAAGGGCCAAGGGGTGCTCACCTCTTTCTTCAGCAACTAAACATTTTAAATGTCAACCCTGGATTTGTAATGTGTGAACACATGCATCGGCAGCTTGGGCTGTGATAATATTGTACGGCAAATCAGGAGACTTCTCTTATCTCTGGTGACAATACATGTTTGACATTGTAACAGGATAAAATACAGCTACAATTGTGTGATGGATCAAGGTCTTATTCATACGGAAGCATAACTGTAACTCTGGGATATCCTGTGGGAAAGAACAAACAATTCAGTCCGAAGTGAGTAATATTTGATGAGTTTGAATAACGACGACCAATTAGTGCTTATCATTATGCCCCTCCATTTCTTCATTCTGATCAAATTTCTCCAAAAACACTTATCTGTCATGAAGCCATTAAACTACTGAAGAGACCATTTAATTATGCACGCCATCTAGATGGATAAGAAAGAACTCCCTATCTGCGACACACCTTATATACTCCTTGTGAACAGCGATGGAGTAATGAACGGTGGCTTGTCTCCTTTCCACTAGCTGTCTGGTTCTTAGCACATGCATCCTTTGCAGTTAGGGCTGCTTCTTGTGCTGCAAGAAAAGGTTAGGTGGTGATATTATTGTCCAGAAAAAGCATTAGAAAACAGAAATATGTATGATACTGGATATCTACAGCTGCTTCAGAAAGTTAAATATTTTAGCGATTAAAGTTAAGCCCCCTGCATTTTCATGATGTAAATAACGATGGGAAACTGTCTGCAAGCAGTTTTTTTTATTTGGGAATCAGTTCGCAGAAACCCTAAGAGTACAAACAATACTAAAACAAGTATAGTAACAAGAGTCCAGCACTCCAAGATGAATCCTAAACAAACAAGAAAGAAAATACAATCTGCTGGGGCAACTGGTAAATAATCAGAAAATAAGGACAGAGCAACTGAAAGAAAAGAGAATGATATCCAACTAATGTGAATCCCCAGACAAGCAAGACATCATGTTCCTTTGAATAGAAGAGTTGAATGTGTACAGCCAAGTAGCAAAAGCATCCAAAATATTCTGTAAGCAGCTGTAGCCGGATAAATCAGAGAAAAAATGTATGTAACCAAATTGACTATTTCACATTTCATTCATAGTAGGTAATTAAACCAATAATTCCCATTGCTTTCTTCTGGTACAGCAAATGGGTATGCATTCACAAGTGAAATTTATGCGCTCAGGAAAGAAGAACACAGACGAGATCCAATAATTCAACAATTTCCAACACTGCAGAAGGTCATATCAATCAGGCAACATTTTTGGCAACCCAAGAATGGGTACGACTAAATATCATGCTAACTGATAGATGCTACAGACTGAATACTGGGGGAAAGAACAAGAATACACCAAGGCGCTACATAATCTATTGAGCTGCCAAGCACGTTCCTTGTTCTCATTGCTTATTACTAAGCAATTACAGTCTTCCAGTCGAAGTGATGATGATCAACGGAAGGCCCAAGGCCCAGCTCTCTATGTACTTATTTCATTTGATCACCTTCCTTTCAGCAATGTATTTACACCAAACACATGTGCTCCAAGAAACCAAGGCAGCCTCACATGCACAGGAGTTCAATGGTCCAAAATTCTTGGGCCCATGTATGTTGATCCGACAAGATAAAAATCTTCTGGTGGTTCACTCTCCTCCAGCCACTCATATCTATCCGCTCCAGGCAATATCATCGAGCCTCCTGTAAAATGCACCTCGCAAGTCAGTTAGCAGTATTTTATCTTTCTGTTAGTATGCTTACAAGTTACAATGTGTAATATGACAAGGGAACACGGTACAGGATATTGAACTTAAGGTGTGAGTAGACAACATTCACAGTAGTTTTAGCACGTACTTTCAGTGAGTAGGAGCCTGATAGTTATTTTGGCACAAACAAAGAGTCCTGGATTGAGCATTTTAGGAAGATATTGAACAAAAACATGACGCTTGCTCAACCAATGTTTTGTATGGGACTACAATCATATAATTTTAAAGGACAGACATACAAATTTAACAAGTGGGCAGGTTATAGGATATGCATATCAATATCTTATTTATTTTATGCTAGAATTTAATTTCTATACACATATTTGGATAAGGATACGTGCTGAATGTTGAATCCAAAGATAAATATATACTAGGCCGAGCCAAAAATTGCTGGTTTAAGAAGCAATGATATTCCATCTGTAACATCGAATGTATCAGCCATGTTAACTCAGGTAACAAATCTTACCAACAGAGATTGCAGAGGAAGAGACATTGTAGTACTGGCAGTGCCTTCCCCTGCCATCATCATATGGAGGGCCAAGGACATCAAGCACGGCACAAGCATTCTGTGCGGTAAAGCAATGCATATTACCACCATCTTCTGGATATAGTACCGATGTTTCACGAGGTGCAGTCAAGATGCCATCAGCCTTCACTTTTGCCAAACGTGGTCCTTGCAATGGGACATCTAAGATCAAAGGAAAAGAGAAAACAAAAGAAATGTATTAGATTATGTGTGAGAACGTTATGCTTAGGGAAAATAATCATACCAGGTGCGTCTTGTTGGGCTGCCCAGTCATAAGATTTCACATGCATGGTTCCAAACAAAAGCTTGCTAAACACAGTCATCCCAGGGTGATTATGGAGAGGAATGACACCCCTTGAAGGCAAACAAAAGATGCCGATCTGTAGGAATAAGTACAGACATATACGCTTTAATAATCCAACGTGAAGCTTCAATATATGCTAAAAAATCAATATTTGTGGTTTTTTTAGTGATGAATAAGCATACCGAGAAAGCCTCACAATTGTATAGGTGCAAGTACGTGATTTTAGGAGTGCCACGGGGATCAACACGTCGAAAATATGACATGTTGGGAATTAGACCAACATCTGCTGCTGTGATACTATCTGCGGGACACAAATGGCGAAACCTATATCAGCGGAACAGAAAATATGCGTGAAACTTGGACAGTTCAACTCTCTTGCAGTTGCAGACTCTCTTAACTGGAACTCGGGAAGAAATTAACATCATATAGTACATCCATCAGGAGGAATAAATAAATATTCTCAAGGATGGTACAACAACAGCTACCACCATTGCCATTATTCGAGAAACATGCTCAACTGTGCTAGGCAAGTGCATTGTCACTAACTATTCGTGGTACCTGGCAAGCTTTAGGCGGTCAAATGAAATAAAAAAGACCCCTGGTGCAGCTCCAAGATGGACGTAATCTTGATTCTATCCCACCCCCACAAAGCGAGATAATACCAGCAGTTTCATCATATGTGTGTATATACCATGGGCAGCACATGGTTTCTGTTATTATTGTCCCAGTAGTCTTTATTTTCACAAGGAACATACAACTGGCACAAGTCAGGCATTGCATTGTGTATTTCATTCTGACCAATAGCATGCTACATGCAAGCTGCAGCTAAATCACGCCACAAACTGGCATTGTTGCATCACAGCATGGTAGTTACATCAAAATCCAATGTGCTATTCCATTGGTCGCTTGCTGGTTTATTTATTTGCAGAAGATTTCCTTCTTGAGAAGAAGTAAGAATCTAAGTTGGTGAATCCACCTCAAGCAATTGCATGTATATACTAGATGAGTCTAGAGTCTGTTCAGTTTCTTTGAGCGGCTCAACAATCCGTGTTCCCCGTTTCTACCGAAGTGTAATTCTCATCTCTAAAGAAAACCAGAAACTTCACCACAGGATCAGCATGGTTACTTACGTCCCCACCCAACGATGAACTACGATTCTATGAACGAATTGGACACAGATCTATAACGTCGAACATAACGCATGCACACAACCACGAGCACAAAGTCGCGATCTCCGGAACCACGAGATGAAGAGAGAATCAATTACCTAGAACGGACTTGACCCTCTCGATACCGGCCGGTGGTGGAACCGCGCCTGGATCAGCGCCGTTGAAGACCTCGCGGCACGCCTCGAAGAGCCGCTGCACGGCGGCGACGGGCGCGGCCATCGCTTGGGGCGCCCCCGCGCCGCGCCGCGGCTGTCGCTGCCGCCGCCGACGGATAGCGCCGCCGACCCTCGACGCCGACCTGCTGCCTTCCAGCTCCGGGAGGCCGCCGCTGGCCTTCACCTGCATCAACGCCCTCGTGGGAATGCGGAGGGCTTGAGGAGAGCTGATGGTGATGGGGTCTAGAGGCGAAGGGTTTTGGACAACGGCTGCCAAGCAAGCGTTCGGAGTTCTTGAGTGGGCTGGGAAATTTAGGAGTAACCGAAGATTTTTATAGTGAACGTGGAGACTGGTGAGTATTCTGTACTTCTTTTTTAGACTAGTGAATATTCTATGTACTGCAAAATGCTTTTTGCAACACGGCTTCGTATTGAAACAAAATACTTCCTACAGACAGCAGTACAATCAATCATTTCAAACTTTGATTAGAAATTGTTGTTAGCGTGTTAAGGTTTGGATATTTAAAAGTTACATAAATATATTTCTCTTGAATAAAAATAGTTTTCTAAAATACAATTTTTTTATATTTTGTAAATATTCCATAACTAAATGTACAAATCGAATTGTGAATGGTGTATTGGTGTCTGAAATTTGTGAAGTATGCATGTTCTAACTGCTACTAGTGGAATGTTTGTATTTGCGATGAATAAGAGGGCCATATCATTCAATTTGTTGTGCAATGAAAATGCAAAGTCACAACAATGAAACTACCAAATGTAAACTCCAAAGCGAAGATGATCAGCCCTGAGTGTTTTTGTCTTTGGTTGATCTCTCCTGTGTAATAGCAATCATGTAATGAGGTGTACGTGTTCGGTGCCATCTCTCTTGTTTGCGTTTTAAAATGTCGAATTCATCACATTGGAATTTGCGGTGCAGATCAGAATGTCTTTGTGTCAACTTCCGTGTTGTTAGTAAGAGCTTAATAGCCACAGCGAGTTAGTAGGAACGCTACCTCGGTAAAAATCTTCCAAGCAAATGACTTCGGGCAATGATATTTCTGCCTCCTATACGCTAAAGCTAAAGCGGTAGCAGAACTACTATTCTCGCTGCTTTTTCGTCACCCTCGGCGTGCTTTTGTGTTGCCGGCGGTGACGCCACACAAGGAAAACTGGGTTCGAAGTTTTATAAGCTGCCTGGAGAGAAACCAAACCAGAGACCATCGGCATCAGACATTCCTGTGGGCTGGGCTGCGAGCCAAACAGCCCTGGAAAACCTGCAGGGAGGGGGGTCCGGGTCCTTTTCTCCCTTTGTTGTTGCATGCCTATTTTGTCATGTACAATGCAGAGCTGGTAGGATTCGCGTGCCCATGACGACCAGTGCTCGCTTGCAGAAACATGCCGTAGCCTTTGTTGCCTTTTGCACAGGATTCCTTTTGGATAAAAAGCCTGTGACTGTGAGCCTTTCCGGGTAAAGATACTCCCTCCGTTCCAAATTATAAGTCATCCTAACTTTCTTAGAGAGTTAAAGCATCTCAAGTTTAACCAAATTTATACAATAAAGTGCTAGCATTCATGATATCAAATAGGTGTCATTAGTTTTTTCATTAAATATATTTTCATAGTCTATCTATTCGGTGCCATAAACTTTTGTGATTTTCTCTATAATTTTGGTCAAACATAAAATGGTTTGACTCTCCAAGAAAGTTGGAATGACTTATAATTTGGAACGGAGGAGGTACTTTTTTTTATAAGGTATCAAGATACTTTGAAGCTGATCTAAAAAAAAGATGCTTGTAGCTGATCGTGTATGCATTTTTATTTATTACTTTACTGCATATAAACTATAAAGCCTGGGAATTGTCTGATCATTCCATGAAGCTTTGGAGTTGCAGGCATAAATGAAGAGCAAAGCAGAGGCGCAATACCTGGAGCATTATCCTTAGGAACTCCAAAGCAACGAACACAAACAAAGCTGTATGTTGATCAACACCAGCGGCGCCCATGGTAATGTAACCTCTGGTATACTACGTTGTTGCAGAATCCTGCACGCATGATGCAAGCGCGCTGGGCACCCAGGCCCGGTTGACAAAGATGCTCATCTGACTTGATGCACATTTTACAATACAAAGGCCAGTGGCGAGATATACTTATTAAACCTCACAAACGAATACATAACCTCAAAAATCACGCTCATTTACAATCATTTATCTCTTGTTTTACAACAGCCAGTAGCCAAAACTGAAGCTCCGGTGAGATAGCTTAACTAAATTAAAAATTATTCTTCATCATCGCTATCGTTGTAGCCGAACTGGGGCCGCCAGAACCTGGAAACCTCCTTGCCAGGCAAAGATACAGGGGCTGAAGACTTCACAAAGTCCCGGTAGTGAAACACGCTGGCTTCTGGAGAGCTGCCCGCCATGGCGATCCTGCACCCGTCCACAGCCATGGCTGACAATCTGCTTCTCCCTCCCAAGTCTGCAGGCTCACCACAGCTCAATGTGTTCAACAGTTCACCTGTTCGAGTTTCCCAGACATGGACCTCGCAGTCTGATGGCACCCCGGTCACCACCTTATATGGATCCAGGTGAAGCAGAGTCACTGGGCCATCTGAATGCAGTTCCGCCACTGCATTTGGGAGTTCTTGACCCTTGCGGATATCCCAAAGGAGAGCCCTGCTCAACAAATAATGATGAGTAGTTGTCTAGGTTTCACGATTTCAATAAAAAACTGAAGCATAAAAGAAAACATTAGTTGCACGAATTTGGCAATCTTACTTGTCTTTTGTGCCGGTGCATATTAACCACTCGGAAGGCAGCATCTCACAAGAAAGTATTCCGTGGTTGTGGAGTGCAAGAACAGAAGCCTTCTTCATTGTCCTCAAGTCGATCGCTGTCACTTCAGATCCAGCGACCATGTAGCAAAGGGATTCATGGCACTTCAGTGCAATTGGTGGACCGCTTGAGTTGATGTGAGTACTGCCTACACATGACGATGAACCACTGGAAGCAGCCACTGTATCCCAAACTTTAACCTGATACAACATACCAACATGAAAAGAATGTAGCACGGTTCCTAAAGTAAATGACTTAGTAAAGAACAGAAGAGATGGGCACTAACAAATTTAGGCTCAACTACATTTTCTTATTGTGGTTTACCAGATATTTGCTACTGCTGTTCTATTACCTTTGAATCTTTGGAACAGCTCACCAACAGGGAGGACTTATGCCTGAAAAGAAATAGAGAGGGAGAAGGGTTACTAAGAAATTGATCCGATGATCATGATTCTAATATGTCATAACATGGTACGAGTAGTTTTTTCCCTTCTATATAACGCAGGTACACGAAGCTGTGCAAAGTCAGAAACATATGCTGAAGGCACACAGTGAGAATCAAATTAAATGAAAATCATTACTTGAGCAACACTGGTACTCTATATGGAAGTATGGGTTAACAGCATAATATGAATTCTAACAGTCTAGTGCGTTGCATTAAGATAGTTCGAGAGTACATACCGAGCAACAGATAAAAATGACAATGCTTTTTCATGCCCATGAAATGTTGCTATTAGAGGGTGATTTTTCGCCCTCGTACTCATAGACCATAGGCGAATGGTGCAGTCTTCCCCTCCACTTGCAAGTACTTTAGATTCACCATCCACAAGCAACTTATCAACCAGAGCGGTGACTGGTGCTGAATGGCCCTTGTAACAGCGTGAGTGACCCTACATACAAAATGTTAAGACCCCTCATAACATCAGTTTTTGCATCCAATGGAGGTAAAGCTGACCTAACAAGGCATGTATGCAATGGACTGATAGTACACAAGTCAGACAAGGTCTCAAGTAAGATCAAATAGAAAAGCTTGAGATCAGCCAATCATGAAGGTCTACATTTGTATATCACATTACAATTGGCAAAACCTTCATCAGAGAGGGTGAAACCCATGTCAGAGACTAAGAGAGGAAGCTTATCATAAATAGACTTTGTGGAAACTTGAGAAAGAAAGCCAAAAGTGTAAGTAGTCCCATTCATCTATGTGCCAGTGAAATTTGGAACTGCAAAAGTTTCTATAAAAAAAGACACTAAATATATTTTCAAAACCATAAACCACTGTAGATGTGCTTTCATTACTTATGTTGTCAAAAAAACATGCTACTTTAAATAATAAAAAAAGTCTCGCTATGCCATCTCAACCTTTGGCGACGTGTAACTGTGACACTTTCAAGTAATATTGTGACGCCATGGCCCATGGCAGATCTAGAAGAACCTAAGCATACTAGGAGTAAGAAGATAATATTGAAAAAAGAGTGACAAAAGATGCGGTACAACTGTACACGACTACAAGAGCGCAACAGCATGTTATAGCCTCACGCGGAAGCACACAGAAGGCTGACAAGGCAAAGTGAGGACTGAGGAGGAACAGAAGCACAACTTTCTATAATAATAGATACTGAAGCTAGCGCAGGTGAAGGGCCTCACAATGGCATAGGACGAAGAACTATGGTTTATATACACACCAGAAGCCAGTAATGAAAAGGAAAATGGCATGAAAATTGACAATAGGTGAGGCAGATGCAATTGATCCCACTTAATGTAAGTTTTCTAACCAAAGGGAGAAGGCTTTCATGATATGATCTTGTCCTTCTGCGGAGGATATCCCCTCAAAGCATGTAAAAAAATGCAGATGTCCATAAGCAATGTTCCTGCTGTAGGCAAGGACAGCAGTATCAACAGGGTATTAAAATGTCAAAATGAGGTACCTTCCAACAAAGACGGATTGTTCTGTCTGTGCTTGAAGTGACTAATGCTTTTTCATTTTTTTGTGTATCACTTCGAAACAGTGGGGTATCAATCAGTGAAAATGACCTGCACGGTTAACAAAGAATACTTTAGAATCAAGTGCTGCTATTTCAGCTATCAGGGTGGATACAAGTAGCACATTAGCACTACATGCATCCGTATCGTAGTTGTAGCGAAGACACATGGAGAAATTATGAGAATCATGATTCAGGAAAAATGTCCAAGTATAAATATAACTACAATTACAAGACAGTGAAGGATAAAATTTTTACTCTCTTGATCATTATTTAGGGGATTATACTTGCGGAAAATCAAGGGCTTAATTGGCAGCCCTTAATTCTCCTCACAAATCAAGAATAATTATGATTGAGACTGAGGAAAGAACAAGTTCAACATTACATAAACTGGTCTGAATTATCTACAGATGGCAAATTTGAGCAACAGTTATTTGTTTTAGAGTTACCTCATACAAGTGATCCTTGCACTATGATTTCTGTGAGTCTCCACCACTTCAGATACCGGCCAATCAAAACTAAGTTTTTTGGCAACTGAACCCTGCACAGAAGAAACGACACATCATATATGTAGGTTCAGACAAAATAAGGTCTTGATATTAGAACAATCACTAGTAGTTAAGAGAAAGAGCAGATCTTCTGCTAAATAAAAGATGAAACAGATCTTATTATTTCCACTCACCTGAGACAACCAGACAGAGTTCTTATCAAGCATTAGGTGGCTCGGTGATGTTTCCGCAGGATTTAGGTAAAAAATAGCTGATAGAGGGTCATCAAATTTCATTTGATGTACTTCAGTGTGCCTACGGATGTATAGTTCTCTGAGCCCTACAGCTCCACGAATCTTCTCAAATGGCCATTGATCCCTGAATGTTTACACAATTACATGAAAACTAAGTGGACTATAAGATGAATATATCATTTTTACAACAACAATAACAAAGAAAGCCTTTAGTCCAAAGCAAGTTGGGGTTAGGCTAGAGACAAGACAAACAATCATGATATTATAGATAGGTTGATTTGTTAGGAGTGATCCGCCAAAGCCATTTTCTTGACAATGTATGTCACCATCAAGTTTCATGTATAATAATATCATTAAAAAATATCATGAACATAGACAATTAGAAATAACATCTCTACTTAATCCATTTGAAGCTGTTCACTGTTATTCAAAGGTTCAGCATCCTAATTTGTAAACATGGAAGATTGCATGGTTCCCATCATTGGTAATTTAGCAACAAAATGCATGGTCATTGCTGAAACTGAAAGACACTGAAAAACTAATCTTGTGTGGACATCACAAAATTGTATACAATTAATTGCTGGAGGTAACATTTTAGTGTTAATAGGAAATATATGTAATTCTGCATTGTCCAGCAGCAAAGATCATATCATGGCAAAATTCACCAGATTGGGCAAAACAGAATTCCAGGCTTAATTACCCAAAGAAGAAAATTACTACTCAGGGATAAATCACAAGCCCAACAAGGATGAGCTTCTTAACCACTGAATCGAAACAAAAGCAAATGGAATTAGAAGATTTTCTTCACTACACTTAATAAATAGCCGGAACCTAAATAATCGTTCCTCTTCCAAGCTTGTGCTTTCCCAGGTCCAGCTTTAAATTTTGCCCCCATGAAAGCTTTAAATCACATCCATAATATAACTCGATAGCATCAGCCCCGGAAGTCGCAAAACTTTGCCTAAGTTTCAACCTTGCACCATCTCCAAATCCCAAATTCCCAATCATCAATAAACAAAGCGGCATACCGATTGTTCCCAAAATTTTGCCCTAGACGAAGGCAAATGTGTAACGAGAGGTACCAACGCATGATGAATTCCATGTTCTGAACCATACAAGAGGGGGGGCGTTAAGAGTCACGACCTGAAGAGGCGGTACCAGACGGCGTCGCTGTAGGCGGCGGCGCGCAGGGGCCGGCAGGCCCTGGCTAGGCTGGCGACGTCGCGGTGGCCGAGGTAGCCGGCGCAGTGGGCCAGCACGTCGCCATCGAGGTCCGCGAGCGTCCGCGCCGGCGGTGCCGACATCGCGGTCGCGGGCGACGAGAACCCTAGGGCTGTGCAGCGGTGGCCACCGTGCCGGGCGGGCGGCCCTGCGGCAGTGGCATTTGTTTCGTTTCCTATCTAGTTCGAGTTCGCCTACAATAAACGAGCGAGATCACGAGCCGGAAAGCCTTTCCCGGGGAATTTAAATTCTTCTATTTTAGTTTGCAGGTGGTTTTACTTTTTTTAAATTATAATAATATCCATGCACCTAGAAAACCAAACAACTTACAATTTGGAACGGAGGGAGGAACTTCTATAAAATAATTCCTCATGCAATTTTCCTTTTCTCAGCAGAATTTTTTCCTGATATCGAAGACGTCGGAAAATACAATTATTTTTTAAAAGGGCCTTTTAGTTAAAAAAGGGGAAAAGGCATTCGAGACTGGATCACTAACATCAGTTCGAATGAGTTATTTGCCACAAAAGAACTCAGATATAATTCAATTTGGAAAGAATTACTGAAATTAAAAAAAATGAAATGGTTCGAATTGGTTTTGTACCCTTTTTCTTCTTCTTTAATAACATGATTCGACGAACTCCTGAATATTTGAGAAAAGAATAAATCATAAACATTATTGGAACCAACGAAATTTCATCAAGAGGTAGGAAGAGATAGGTGTTATGTAGGGGATGGGCTAATCTTATCTGGACTGTGCACTCCTCGTTCCAACAAAAATGCAATTATAACTTTATCGTACCATTTTAACTTCGATCAAGTTGATATAAAAAGTATTAACATTTATGAATTTGTGAAATTAAATAAGTATTACTAAACTTATCAAACGTCGACCACTCGCCCACTCTTATTTAGAGCATGTTTGGATCCCTGGCTAAACTTTAGCCCCTTGTCACATCAAATGTTTAGACACTAATTAGGAGTATTAAACATAGACTAATTACAAAATCAATTTCACAACCCCTAGGCTAAATCGCGAGACGAATCTATTAAGCCTAATTAGTTCATGATTTGACAATATGGTGCTACAGTAAACATTCGCTAATGATGAATTAATTAGGCTTAATAGATTCGTCTCGCGATTTAGCCTAGGGGTTCTGCAATTAGTTTTGTAATTAACTTATGGTTAGTCCTCCTAATTAGCATCCGAATATCCGATGTGACACGGACTAAACTTTAGCTCCAGGATCCAAACACCCCCTTAGGCTCTGAAACCATTTAAAGAAGGCCAAAGCTACAAAATAAGAGCTTCCCTCTTGTAGTTCATTTTTGTCTGTGAGAGGAGCCATGATTTCTTTGAATTCTAATACCTTACTATGTCCAATTTTTGAACAGTTATATCAACATCTAAAATTCACATGACTTTGAAAATTGAGAGAGAAGAAATTTTCAAGCGAATAGACATTAGGGAAATTAAAGTTAACGAGAGGTCAAAATGAGAGAATGAGAAAATAGGATCTACCTTTGGATTGACTTTCTCCATTTTGTTGCTAAAATTTTCTTTGTTCCGTCAAGATTGTAGGCTAGCATTGGAGTTAAGAAGTAGCCGAGGAGGAAAGACCATCAAATAATCAAATGGACAGTATACCCTTTTTATTGTCTCATATCAAATGGTACAGAAGATCGAATTTGCTGTCTAAAAAGTCGTATTAACCAAGATAATATGACAAATAAATACAAACCAAAAGTAACAGCAGCATTAACCAAACAGAAAAGCGTCTTTGTGTCACCATTCATCTCCCTGCAGTCAAGTTTACCCATTTCATCATCATCTATAAAAGAAGGAAGTTCAGGGCAGGTCTGCCTTCATGCCACGGATGAACTCCTCGGAATGCTCCTTGGTGACGCAGCTGGCGAGCATCCTCGTGCCGTCGAGCGGCAGCGGCGCCTTAAGGATGACGACAGAGGCGATGAAGTCGTTGTTCACCAGTGGCCCGGCGAACACCGGTGGGCCGAAGCCGTAGTCCACCTCCGAGAACCCGAGCTTGCTCCAGTCCGAGACGTAGGTGGACTCGTAGTTGAACGTCATCTGGAACGGGTCCTGGTCGGTCTCCTCCTTGGCGAACTGGAAGAACTCCACGGCCATCCTGTCCTTGGCCTGCCGGATCATGTCCACGACCTCCATGATAGACGAGCCAAGCACCTTCTCGGCCGGCGCGGACATCTTCACGGGGAAGATGGAGTTGCCATAGTAACCCCTGTCGAGCTTGAGCAGGTGCCTGACACTAGCGAAGAAGCAGAGCTTGACCTCGGCGTTGGGCTCCAGGTTCAGAGCCCGGGTGCGACACTGCCAGAGCTTGGCAGTCAGCACGTCGAAGCCCGAGCAGAACTTGCCGCTGTGCTCCTTGTACTGCTTCTTGAGGCCGTCGATGTAGCCGGTCGGGAAGTCGAGGACGATGTAGTCCAGCGCCAGCACGGGGAGCTCCGGGAGCGGGCCGGGCTTGATCTTGGGGTTGGGGAACTTCTCCCTGTCCCAGACGGGCTTCACCTTGGGCTCCGTCAGACCCCGTGCCATGTCGCCGATGGCGTTGATGAACTGCGCCGCGCCCATGCCGTCGGCCGACGCGTGGTTGAACCGGAGGCCCATCACGAACCCGCCGCAGGTGAACTTCGTGATCTGAAACCATGCAAGAATGCCATTCAATTAAGCACCGAATTTCAAGCCACAAAGAAGATGTCACGCTACTAGTCTACGACAATTTTCGCTTGGAACTTCAGCAAACATCATGAAAATCCATATTTTGTTGGATATGGCACATTGTTAATTGGTTTATTCAGTCATATTGTTCTGCAAATAAATTATATTTTTTATCGAACGAGACCAACGCCAATTCTGAATCGAGAAAAGCCATCGCTCCGTCTAGTCCTTCCAAGCCATTAGTGCTGACATGCCAAAGCAATGGCCATCACGCGGTGGCAAAGCACTCACAGCTGCAACCAACAGCACTAAGGGAAACACGGACATGTCATATCGAATGTTTGGATACTAATTAGAAGTATTAAATATAGTCTAATTACAAAACTAATTGCACAGGTGGAATCTAATTCGCGAGACGAATCTATTAAGTCTAATTAGTACATGATTTGATAATGTGGTGCTACAATAACCAGTTGCTAATGATGGATTAATTAGGCTTAATAGATTCGTCTCGTGAATTAGTACAGGAGTTCTGCAGTTAGTTTTATAATTAGCTCATGTTTAGTCCTCCTAATTAGCGTTCGAACACTTCTAAAGTTTAGCCCTAAAAGGTGTAGAGTACAGACTACAGTACTCGAGAAAGGTCCCCATGAGCGGCCTGTACGCATCTCATCTCCAACAACCCCAGCAAACCTGTCGGTGGGCCAAAGTATCTAAAAGCGGAGAAGAAGCCAATTAGCCAAAAGCCTTAGCTCAAAAGCAACACATCCACGTATTTACGAGCACAGCGCCACTAGTACCTGGCTGGCAACGACACAACAACCGGCCAGCTACTGCCGGTCAGATCAGATGACCATGCCCCCCGTCAAAGCGTGCAGCGATCGGCAAGATCGCCATTGCCGTGGCGATCGCCGGAACATCGTGGTCAGAGCATGGCCGGTTCGGTACGCCTCCCCTCGGACGACCACAAAGCCCGTGTGTTTAGGTTGTGCAAATGGGGAACGGAATGGACCCCCAGAGTATCATCTCGGGGCATCGCTTTCAGTTCAGGCAACGACGGAGAGGGAGTCCTCCCCCCGTCCACGCAAGTGCGGACCTGCCTACCAACCCACCAAACTCTCGACGCGTAAAGCGCCGCACCGAGCAAGCCAAGCCCGGAGTCGAAGCAAAGTCACGCCGCCGCCGACAGCTGTCGCAAGGCCGGTGATGCCGGTGGCTTCTGTCGCTAATTGCCTTTGTTCGATCGGCAGCCGCAAGCCTAGCACTGGATTCTACTAATTCTATAGTGTCAGTGTGACTCCGGCTCGGTTCCTCTGACGCGGCGTGCAGGTGAGAAATCTCGAGGCAATTTTTGGCCGTCGTCTGGCCCGGGTGGTTCCTCGCGCCAGAGGCCAGCCAGACCACGCACGCGCACGATCGCGCGGCCACATCCAGATCTGCGGCGGATCAACCTCACCGGCCGGCGGCCGGCGCATTCAACACCAGGCCGTCCGCTCCAACCGCCCCGCCAACTACGTGCACGGCGCGCCACCGCGCACCAGCCGTTAATTCCTCGTGCATTTTGTTTTTAGCCCACACCACTAATCCTATTTCTTCGAGTGGGAAAAAAGAATATCGGAAAACTGAAAAAAAAATGTGATCGTGCGACGGGAGTCAGACAGCGCGTGGGACCCACGTGGCAGCCTCCTTAACCGACACGGTCAACCTCCCCCACCAATTCACCTTCCCGGGAGCTTTTGACTTCTCGGTTCTGCTCCGCCCGCCCCCGTCGCCTCACCCCTCACCTCCTTCCTCAGATCTACCGCGCGCGCGTGCCCGGATCTGACAAATCCCTCCCGCACGCAACCGCAATCGGCCGGAGCCAGCACCACTAGCGGCTAGCGCTCACGTATCGCGCATGCTTCAGAAGGAAGGGGGGGCGGCGGGGGCGCAGCTGGATGAGCAAGGGGGAATCGGATTGGATGGCTGGTTGGCGGTGGTTACCTGCATCATCATGATGGTGTTGTGGGGCTCGACGCCCCAGCGGTCGTCGCCGGGGTAGGGGACGAGGTCCTCCTTGGGCAACAGCAGCGGGCGCTCCAAGAACCGCACGTCCTCGAGGCTGCAGTCCGCCTCGGCCTCCGCGAAGTAGACGCCGTCGGCGGTGCAGCGGATGGCGGGGCACCCCGGCTCGGCGCCCTCCACGATGCGCCCCGCCAGCGGGTAGAAGAAGGCCAGCGCCTTGCCCAGCGCCTCCCGGATGACGCCCGGGGCCGCGTCCGCGCCCGACCGGAAGATGTGCATCGACTCCACCAGGCCACGGTGGGTCGGGTACCGGTCCACCCACGCCAGCGGCAGCGTCTCCTCCGGGGTCGCCGACGCCGGCTTCACCGGGCCCTCCGAGATCCGCGTCACCTTGAAGCTCGCCATGGCCACCGCCGCACCACGACGACGCCGACTGCTCGCCTCTGCTCTAACTCTCCCTCCCCTTCTCGGGTCTCGGCTTGTGGGGTGGTGTTTCGGGAGCTTCGAGCCTTGCTGTCGCTGAGCTTGAGCTCTGGTCTTAAATGGAGGGCAGGAGGAGGAGCTGGCCTTGCAGCGTGCAGAAACTGTTCGGCGCGTGTGTCGCTGGCGAGTGGGGCCCGCGGGAGAGAGCGTTGAATTCCGGTGCCAGTTCGGTGGCGGCGACGGCCGAGATCGGCCGCTGGATGAATGTTTGACGTACAGATGCCGCTTGCCGTTTGAGGCAGACGAAGGTGGTGTTGGATAGGATGTGATCATCATCTAGAATCTCGATTTGACAGATTATGAACGTGCTCGAGCAAATCCAGGGACTACTTCAAACTTCCATACATTTGATCAAGTCAAATGAGGTAGCTACGATGTTTCAAAGGTTCAAATTTGTTACGCCGGCGAAAACCCGAAATGGCCTGCAGTTTTGAGTAGTCATGCTTCTGCGCCGACACCGACAGTGCCTTTCCAGCAGTCTGGACTCTGGAGTCTGGACATTGCTAAAGTCCTCTCACGTTTTCATCCTGCGTAGCGTAGGAACCTTCCAACGGAGTCCTTGTTCTTTTTTTAATCCCTGGGACGCAGAGAGAGGTGCTTCATTACTATCTGGATCCTTCATTAGAGAGATCAATGTCTAACCACTGTAGTATTCAATGGGTGTGCATACTTTACAACGCGATTGCAGAACCAATGGAGAACAAAATACAGGATTGATTCCTTGCATAAGTAGCGGAAACACGACTTGTTATAAACACGCGAGGGGAGCGGCTGATTATATTAAAAAGAAGAATAAGTTCAGATTAGACAAACAACAAATAAACAATCCAGGATGATCAACCCACATCTTAACACGCCAACGCACAACTCAAACTCAACTCAACCACACAACATCGGCCGGTTGGATTGGGACACAACCGGGTCTCTCTCAACTCTGCCCGGTCGAATTGAGGCATCGACACGAGCCTCAACGACGACTCCGCCCGGTCAGATTGGGACATCGACCCAAGTCTCCACGAACTCTGCTCGGTCGGATTGGGACGTCGACACGAGCCAGCACACAACCAACACCACAGACTTGATCCTCTTTTTCTCTTTTTTTAAAGGAAAGAGAAAGAAAGGAAAAGAAAGAAAACACCCTCTCAGAAACAACCATCGTCGAAGCAAGCCACCTCGCCGGAAATGCCTAACATCGTCTTCAAGAAGGCCATGACGTCGAAGACGTCGTTTATGCCAGCCCAACCTGGATTGGATTTTCACCTGGCTCATACGACAGGGAAGACCGGGCCAACCAAGGCCCGCGCAAGAGATGCTTGACGTCACCTTCAGGGAGGACATGACACTAATGGCACCATCGACGCCATCCCAAGGAGCGATGGGTTTTCACCCGCATCATCACCACGGTATAAAGAGACGGCCGGCGCCACCAGCCCCACCACCATGGTGCTGCTAGTGATCCTCCGCACGGTCGCAGCCAATGACACCACCACGGCGACGCTGGCATACGCTCGAGCAAACCGTTGTCGGCCACACCACCGCGGTGCCACCAACACACTGATGCACAACACCTAGGAGCCCGTCTGCTGCACGGGCATGCCGCGACGCCACTAGAGTGACTAGCTGCCGCAGGGCCCGGCCGCAACCCCAGCCGCATCGCCATGGAGCCGCTGGGTGCTGCTGCGCGCCGACAGCGGGTGCTGCAGCCGCCGGACCCCACCATGCGCCACATGCGGGCGCCGCCGCAGTCGGGCACAGTAGGGCAGCGGCCACGCGCCGGCCGCGAGCCCCGCCGCAGCCGAGCCGTGCCTCGCACCGGCCGCCGTCGTCGTCGTAGCCGAGCCACGCCGCCCGAGCCACGGTCGCCGGCGCAGCCGTGCCCGAGCCAATCCGCACGCCCGACGCATGCGCCGCCGTAGCTGGCCCCGCCGACTAGATCACCGTTTACAATCTACACCCATACCAGTGATCTCGGAAAGCAAAAAAACTACAACAACACACAACTTGCGAATTGAATTTGCTTTTTAATTTATGTTAACAAGCTTTTCTAGAATATGACCCGTGGCGGGACGAATATGACATTTTTAATAATCAAGTTCGTCGACAAACTTTGGTCAAATTTGTAAGTCGTTATGGACTTATGGTCACAAGACTAATTAATTCGATCATTGATCAATGGGCACACGAATTGAGTTTTTGTTTTCGCTAACATGTTGCCATCCGTCTAGCAACATTTAGATTGAGTTGTGGCTCTGTTCTTCGAGTTCGAACGCAAGCCTTTTTCTACAATGTTTTCTTCTCTTATTCCCCCTCTTCTTCATAAATAAATCTGCTTCTGGTTGCAAAGATAAATAGGATGTGGTCGTCATGTACAACAAATGATCTTCACACAAGAACTCATTGATTTTAAGTTAACATATCTGCCTACTAGGGCATTCACGGTGCACTAGACCAAATGTTAGAGGCCACACACTCTCTCCAACTAGGATTTGGATAACTAAATGGACAATTTTTTAATTTTTGTAGTAAAAGAATCTAAGAATTGTTCCCTGCCTTTTCACACTCATCGCATGAAATGTAAACAACAAATCAATGTTGAAAAGCTCCAAACGGAAACTAAATATACTATAAAAAAGTGAGTGCATATACTAATGCGAGGGCCATCATTCTAGTTGACACAGAAATACTGGAAACAAAACGATTTACCCATATGTGACATATGGGCAATCAGAACCATGAGCTGATATGACTACCTCCCACTAATGGAAAACTGAGCATTGTTCCTAGCTCTTAGTACCGGTTCATTTTTGACTCGGTATTAATGTGAGTATTAGTACCGGATCCAACGGCTAATTCCCTAGGAGCTCCCAGTGACCCTCTTTAGTACTGGTTGGGGGTTTCACCCGGTACTAAAGGATGCACATTAGTACTGGGTGGAGCCTCCACCCGGTACCAATGTGCAACTTTTAGTACCGGGTGAAGCCTCCAACCGTCAACATCACACAGGTCAATTAAAGGAGGAACTTGATTTCAAGCCTGAATTCCCGGTATGTGTTGAATTTCCGCATCGTGTGATACTTTCTTGACCACAACAAATATTTCATAATTTATTTTACCATATATATAGTGTTTGAGATAGAATTCGGGAAATAATTTATACGGATACGTATGTGAGTATGACCATGGCTTTGTAGGTCCCAAGCGTATAACCGACCGCGAATTCAGAGTACGTACACAAATTTTTAACAATAAATTAGCTCTAATTGTGCAGACCCATTAATCTACTATATAATAACCTTTGCCAATGATACAGATGAGAGACATGAAGGAGCACTCCTCGAGATGGAAAAAATCAGGGCATTTTAAGAACAACTCAGTGGATTTCTTCTAGACGAGATAGTAAATCCAGCAGGGGAGTTCCATAATGATGGATCAAATCTGCATCACCGTTAGGACTCGGGTTCAGAATAGTTGATCCAAAATGTTGAACTTAGAAAGTTGATGCAATGTAATATTATTCATATATGTGTATGCACAATATGTCTATATATATATAATATTATCTCAAATATAATATTATAGATAAATATAACTTTATATATATTAGCATATTAGAAATAGTATATGTAAAGGAAATAAATACGAAATACTAATATAACAGAAAAAGAAAATGAGAAAAAAATATAGAAAAAAGAAAAAAGCCCTTTAGTACCGGTTGTTTATATCAACCGGTACTAAATTGACCTCCACCACGCGCGACGTGGCAGCTAATTTAGTAACGGTTGGTATAAACAACCAGTACTAAAGGCTCCCATTTAGTACCGGTTATTTGATCCGGTACTTAAGACCCTCCTTTAGTACAAAACTAACAATACTGGTTACAAAACCGGTGCTAAAGGTGTGCTTTCGTAGCAGTGATCTAGAGGAGTTGATACTTCGAAATCAATGGGTCCATGACATCAAGCCTAGAGTGTGTGTGTGGGGGGGGGGGGGGGGGTAATGTCCTCCCACCCGGTATACTATTATGTACACATGTATTTGCTTACCTTATTTGGTTTCCTACTCCATTCATACGCGCTGGTCGCAAAAGTACAGCCTGTTTGATCTCATGACTAAAATTCAGTCCACTAGTGGTCTAAATAGAGGACTAAAAGGTGGACTAAAAATTACTTGCGCCTCAACTAAATTAATCTTCCAAACTCATCTTGGGACTAAAAACAATCAAAAGGAACCAATCATACGAGAAATGACCGGAGTATACCTCTACCTTATCCCTTCGCGCACATGCAAACAGGAAGAATAAAATGAATTTTTTTTTTGTCCCCTAGCTATCTTTAAGTCATGGGATCCAAATAGGATATGAACTAATTTTAGGCAGCTAACTTACATGCTTATCTTTTAGTTCTAAATGAATGATCCCAACAGGACCTTAAGTACTACTAGTAAGTAGGATGTTATCAACATCTAGAATTAATCGTGATATCGCACTTTATTAAAGTTAAAAAAGAAAAGACCAAGAGTATGTTCCGTTACTTCTATACCAATAAATGAACAAATAAAATTGGTGGGACCGGTTAATGTATTCCATCCGTTCCAAATTATAGATCGTTTTGGCATTTCTAAATTCATAATTTTACTATGTATATAAATATAGTGTATATCTAAATGAATAATAAAAATTATTAATCTAGAAATATCAAAACGATCTATAAATTGGAATGGTTGGAATGGAGGGAGCAGTATTCTTTTTCTAACTGCCGGCATTTATATCTCATCTTGTCGTCCTTACGATTTTCTGAAAGCGAATGGATGCATAGTGCATAGAAAACTTGCCCGAGTGCGTGCCCCGATGGAGACAACATTGCGTTTGCGCAGCCGCCCTCATTTGGTTGGGAGGATGAGCATGTGCGGTAGCCAGGTAGACGCGCAGCTATTGGCGTCCACCAGGAAGGTGACCTCTCTGGTCCTCATCTCCAGACCTGTCGCCGGCCACTAGGATGTGGTGCAGCCTCTGGTGGCCGCCGGGTTCCATGGATCAATTCCCTGATATCCAGCATGTGTAGTTGGTAACTTGGTATGGTTTGGTAGCGTTCTGAATGGAAGAGAACACGATGTCGCACGTCGTCGTCGGTATTATTTTTGACCTACTGCGATCATATTATATACACGTAGTACGTAGCTGTAAATTCAGTAAGGCATTGGTTAGGTGTCGACTCCATTACATGGATCTTCAGGCTTTGTCAGGTGCTCTGGTTGCATTGGGTAAGGTCGTTTTCTCAGATGATGCGTGGTCACACACACAGGCTGTAGGCAATTTCAAATCATTGCAAAACTTGCGCGCACTCATCGATCCTGTCATTACCCGCCAACAATCAATCAGATAGGCATTAGGGTGAAGGCAGCCACGCACTCTCCATCAAAGGAAGCAACCACTACTGGCTGTGCTTTCGGCTGGTACGGGGCCGCGGCCCTGCTGCATCAACGACGTGGCCTAGTTGCAGGTTTGCAGCAGGCAGGTGCATTGACTTTGGAGCCCTATTTTAGCAGCTGCAAATTCCTAATCCTGCCCGGATTAAACTGTGAAGCAGTCAACGTAAGTGCCAGAAGAGCGCACAGCACAACGCGAACGGGTGGGGAGGAAGAGGAGGACCATGTAGTCGTCCATGCATGCGACGCACGAAGGTGCCAGACGTAGGCTGCAAGGGATGTTGACGGTCAGCTTGCCATGGAACGGAAAAGGATCTCGCGTGCCCGTGTCACGTGACGATGCAGGTTGCTGTTTCCCTTTAAGCTGGTGGATTTGGTGCGGATGTAACACCGGCAACCACGACCTACGATTGGTCCTGAAAGGGCTTTATGCCTTTATCCACACACACGGATGATTGGTGCCGCATGCTCTCGCCTGACGAAATCTTGGGTGAATCCGTGAATGCTGAGCCTGCATTGCTTGTTTTGGAGAAAAATAAACATGCTCTCTGCTGGTGCCTGGTCACAGGGACAGGGTTTAACACAACTTAAAAGCACCTGAGAGCTCCTTGGCATCAGCTAAGTAACGTTAGCTAGAGCCTTATTTAGTTCTCAAATTGGGAGTGGCAAAGTTTGCATTTTGCTATAAATGCGCAACTGTAGCATTTCATTTGTATTTGTGAATTATTGTCCAAACATTGACTAATTAGGTTTAAAAGATTCGTCTCGCAAAGTACAACAAAACTGTGCAATTAGTTTTTAATTTTTCGTTTACATTTAGTACTCCATGCATATATCGCAAGTTTAATGTGATGGGGAATCTTCTTTTTACATAGTGCCAAAGTTGAAAAAAAGGGGACTAAACAAGACGTAAGACGGTCTGGCATTTTGTGGTCGACGAGTTTACTGTGGCCGAATCATGTCACCAACATTAAGCTGTTGGCTGTAGCATGGATGTCACTGTAGCGTCAGAGCTTCATCTTCGTCCAAGTTGGTTCAGCTGTCCATCCTGATCGATGAGGCACGGTCCATCATATCACCAACATGTTTGATTATACTCCTATTTTAGAAGCTTACAAAAGTGTAATTTTGAACATATTCCTGATGGATGTGTTGGGCACTATGAATTTCCCACGAGAAGCTCACCTGCAAGGGCTTATTTGGGAAACGCACTAGGTTACCTTAGGAATTTTTTAGGCGGTAGCTTTAGGAGCTTTTGAATAAACTTGAAGTTTGAACTAAATAAATACAAAAGGTTTAAATCGCAATCTCCTCTCTGAAATAGGCACGAAATTCAGCGCGGTTCGGGACCAAATTTTGGATGGAACGGACTATTTGCCTTTCGGGCTATTGTTCCGAGCACGATAATCCACAAATGAAAAGAATCAGGAGGAAATGATCCTCCTCACCGAGCTGAGGCGCCCTCCCATTCATGCACAGAGCCCACAGAAACCGAGGCTGGCCTGACAATGCGAATTCGGCCCACTCTTCTTATTTCTTTTCTTCAATGTTCTTTTTATGGCTAATGAATTAGAGGTTTGTTATGGCACTTGAGAGGCCACACCTAAATATTCTGAAACGTTGATCTTTCAAAAGGGTGCGATAACTTGCAAAGTCGATGAGCTATATCAGAGAAAAATTTAGGGGGAAAATGAGGAAATGTTTTAGCTCAGTGTGTAAAACTTATGGTTCACAATTTGTTTTCGAGGAGCAAGGAAGGTTTTTTTTTTCTCACCGAACAAGCAACTATTCCCCACACAATGCCGCTCCCACCCCGCACGTGCCACTTCCCCAACCCCCGCCGGCGCTGGCACCCCAGCCTGCGCCGCCCAAGCTCAAGATCCTCCGCCGCCCACCCTCACCCTGCAGCGTCGTGGTCGCCTTGTGGACCTCATCCAGCAGCCCGCGCAGCACCCCGTGTAGCAGCCCCCAGACGCCTCTCCTTTCTCAGATCCCGATCTGAGGAGGTACTTCACCGAAACCCCACCGCCCCTCGCCAGACTGCGGTCGCCCGCGACCCCGTGAGGCGTCCCAAGTGCCCAACACGCTAGAGGAGGTGCAGCGCACCTAAGCGGAAGTGGTCAGGGCGCGCCATGTACCTCCTCCACCACGCACACAACGACCGGCACGGTAGCAGCTCCAATCCACCATTACTATCCCACCCAGGAGCAATTACTTTGCTCAACGCCACCTGTCACCTCCGCGGCAGGCCTACCGCCGGTCTAGCCCGGCGCGGCATCACCCCTCTCCTCAGCCCACTGAGGAGCCGGAGCCACGCTGGAGCCGCGTTCAAAGCCGGCGCCGCGCGGGTCGTTACCAACCAGAGGTACGGCAGAGCACGGCGCATTCAAGACACGAGCGACGCCCCACTTCAACCGGGACACATCTGTCTCGTCGGGTTTACAAGCTTTCCACCAGAAGACGCTGAGGACCAATGGTGGTCACCCTTGGATGATGAGTGATTGACAACGTTGTGTTGAATTGATGTTGCCCTTGGCTTGTGATGTGCAGGTGTAGGATGCGACGTGACGATCGACGGCGTGTGGTGAAGGTCAAGCGAAAGGTTCATACCGATGGACCAAGGGCGGTGAAGGATGAACGCGAGTAGGCTTGGACCGATGGACCTAAGGAGTCCGGGTGAAGTCACAGGCGGTCCACATGGTGCACGACACGGCGGGAGAACTGACGAGATGAAGACGGCGTCGGTCGAGTCGAGCGGGAGGCTTGGCAGATGCCGGACACGCGTCGACATCGTGGAGGTCGCGTGGCGGCCAAGCAAAGATGGACGGTTTGGGTGGTTTGGGCCTCAAAACCACCGCGCAGGCAGGTTTTCCGGTTTGGGCCTCAAAACCGGGGGTGAGCCCGGTGCGGCCGGAGCTTCGAGAAGGAGGGCACATGGCGTCATCGCGAAGCTTGTGTCGAGGCGAAGCAAAGTCGTGAAGGCGGCGTGTCCGTCCGATGCACGGATAAAAGCTTGGACCAAAATGCCCCTACGTGGGTAGTTATCTTAGTTGTAGCTGTAAGGGTAGTATAGTCTTTCGTCCTGGACTATAAATAGGGATGGTGGGCTGGTTATTTCAGCACCTCTTAGCTTAGCAACTCATTATCTTTTAGCTTAGAGGCTAGTCATGTGCTTAAAGTGAGAAGAGAGAGGAAGATTAGAGAGTGATTACTCTTTTCTCTTGATTTATTCATCTTTAGTGTGTGGATGAAGGGAGGAGGCTAGTCCTCATCTTGTATAGAAGATGTTCTCGTGATTTAGCTTTATTTGTTATCTCAAATTGTGCTAAATCTTTGATTCCCGAGTGTTTTTCTTTTTCCCTATTTTTGGAACTTTTTTTGGGGAATTTTCGTTCATCATGTTTGAGCCCGAATCTCGTGAGATTGGTTGAAGGGAAATGTTGCTAAAACCTTGGAGAGCATCCTTGATATGATCCCCTTCTAAATCTCTTGCGGATCCGGCTTGGATTTTGAATTTCTTCCAAATCGTGTTCTTAAGTTAGGGTTTCGGTTTTCTCCAAGATTAGTGATGTATACTTGAGCTTTTCAGGATTTGCTTTATAGATCTATTTGCCCTTGGGGTATTGCATCCTTGTCTCAAGTTTCATCTCGATTTGTGAAGTATGGGAGGAGATCCTATGATTTGAAGTCTTGGCTGTTCTTCTTGTTCTTCTTGTGTTCTTGTTCTGTTCGTCTCTTTTCATTCGCAGGAATCGTTCCACCGGGAAGGGGCAGGCAGCAGGCACTCACGTGCGTGGAGCGAGCAGCCTGGTCAGCGGTCCAGCTCACGTGTGAAAGGTGGCCTAGCTGTGCTCAGGTGCTTGAGGCCTAGCGTATGCCAAGCAGGCTCGGGCGAGGTGGCAGCAGCACGCGGCCCAATTCAAGCCTGCTTGCTGCTCAGACCGGCCACCAGGCCAAGTAGGCCAGCGCAGGTCACCAGGAGCACCAGACCGTAAGAAAAAATCCACTAGCAGACCATGCGAACATCCAGCACAGTGAGCACCTCCTTTTGGGTCGTTAGTTGATTCATGCCATTGCTAATTAATCTTTGTTATTTTGTTTAGCATTTTAATCTCTAGTGTCTCTTGCTAATCAGTGCTACTTGCGTTAGTTTTTTTTATCGCTCTTTGCTAGTCATGCCTAGCACTTAAATTAATCTTTGATTATGCATGCTTAGCTAGATAATTAGCTAGTAGTAAGCTTGGTTAACCCGGTGTTGAGAAAACTTGGTGGAGTCAATTCATATCTTGCTTCCGCTATGTCTTGTGCGTCTCTTATCGTTCCTAGGGTGAGCTTGTCACGAGTTGAGTTGCGTCATCTTGACGATTGAACTCACGGTGTGCTTTGGGGTTGCGTTTGGGATATAGGCCTTGTTCTCGTTGAGAATTTTTTATAGACTCCCATTCACCCGCCCTCTGGTCGCTCTTTCGGTCCTTCAATTGGTATCAGAGCCGGTTAAAGTTTCTCCATACCCTAATCAGTTTCGAAACCTATTATGGCGACCTCTGATCGTTCTTCCTCGACCGCTACACCCTACCTTGATGGCTCTGATTATCGGTATTGGAAAACTCGCATGAGAGCCCATCTAAATAGTAGGGGAGTAGGGGTTTGGGAAATCACTCAGGATGTGACTTATGTGATTCCTGCTACTTGTTTGACTCATGATGAAAGGGATAAGTATCACGCCAACAGCAAGGCGGTTGATATTCTGTTTGCGAGTCTGAGTCGTGCTGAGTTCGATCGAGTCGAAGATCTCTCTCTTGCTCATGAGATTTGGTCTCGACTTCAGAGTTTCCATGAGGAAAATAGTCAGGTGAAGGCTAGACTCTTTGAGACTTATAGGCGTGAGTATGAGAACTTTATTTATTTGCCTGGTGAGTCTGCCGATGCTTTGTTTCAGCGTTTCTTGGCTATTGTGAACAAGATGAAAGCAAATATCACCGTCTTACTCTACACTGATCATGATAGAGCTTTAAAGCTCCTGCATGCCTTGGATCACGAAGTGTGGGGTACGAAGGTTGATGCTATCATCGAGTCACCGAATTATGAAACACTTTCCACTGATGAACTCTTTGCCAAGTTGAAATCCATGGAGGTTGACAAGAGGCTCCGAGCAAAACAAGGAGGCCCTACTGATCCAAATAGTATGGCTCTCATGTCAGGCTCTGGACAGCCTAAGTCTTTGAGTAACTCTTCTTCTATGTCGTTTGCCTTGTCTTCTTTGGTTTCTGTTTTAGAGGAGCAGCTGGAGGTTCTTGATAATGATGAGCTTGCCTTGATCACGAGGCGATTCATGTGCTTCAACGACAACCGCAAGAACAGGCGAAGGAACAACAACAACTGCTTCAATTGTGGCGAGCCAGGCCACTTCGCCGCCGATTGTCCCGACAAGAACAAATCCAAGAGTAGGTACGACTACAACAAGCACAAGAACAAGGACGGCACCAAGAAGAAGAAGAAGTACACCGACTGCGAGAAGGAGTATCGCAAGAACGCCAAAGCGTGTGCCTTCATCGCCTTCCTCAGCGACGTCGACTCCGACACCGACGACCACACCGACTCAAGCTCAAGTGAGGAGGACGATGACCGCAAGGCAAAGAAGAAGGACGGCAAGAACTTCAATGGCCTCTGCTTCTACTCCAGTAAGAACCGCGACGGGTACTGTGTCATGGCTCTCAACTCCAAGAAGGATGACAAGGAAAGTGACTTCGACACAGAAACTGAGGTAAAGCCTACTCCTGAACAACTTGCTCTAGAAGTAGAAGAACTTAATGATTGCTTGATCAATCAAGATAAACTGCTTAAGAAGGCTGCTAAAGAGCGAGTTGAGCTTAAGGCTAAGTTAGAAAGTGCCTTGATTGAGATAGATATGCTTAAATCTGCTTCTACTGTTTCTGATGTTGTTGAGTGTGATGAATGTGGTGTTCATATGGCTAGCCTTGCATCATTACAATCTAAGCATGCTTTGTTGGTAGATGAATTGGATTTGACTAGAGCTGCTTTAGATGAGGTCAAGAATAGACCTGTTTTGCTTGGTGCATGTAAGTCTTGCCCTGCTTTGCAAGTTCAGTTGGATGATGCATGTGCTAAGCTTAGTGCTTTAGAGAAGTCTGAGTTCATTGCTAGATCTAAACTTCCTGAATGCACTGTTTGTCCTGAACTCAAGCTTAATTTGCAACATGCTGAGGATGAAAATTCTTACTTGCGCACTGTTCTTAGTTGGGTGTCAAGTAGGGAACCTCAGCTAGGCATGATGATTCAGGAGTTCAAAAGGGCTGATGGTTTTGGGCTTGGGTCTGTCATGAAGGATTGTCATTGTAATGGGTTGCACAAGTTCTTTGATGGGTTGTGTGAGAAGGTGGGTCAAAACAGTGGTGAGAGAAAGAAACCAAGTTACAACCAGTGTGAGCCACCGGCTAACTACACCCCTCGAGAGTCACCCACTAAAAATAGAGAGCAACCCAATCTAGCTTGTGAGCAAAACTTGTCTGAGTGTGTAAGAGATGGAGTTTTCATTGAGACACCACCCAAAGCACCCAAGAAAGCCATTTGGGTGGAAAAGCCAAACCACCTCAAGAACAAACTTGACACACTTCCAGAAATTGCTCCTAAGAAACCTCCACCAAAACCCCAAGACAAGCCACAACCTAGAGTGAATCCTCAGCCAAAACAGCATGCTAGATTCCACTATGAGTATTGCAAGAGATGGGGTCACCTTGAGGAGTTTTGCTTTCGCAAGAAGAAGGCTTTGAGGCGTGAGCGTGAGTGGGGCAACAGGGACATGTACCACCCTTCTCATGGTGTACATGCGCCTAGAGCAGCTCCTCCACCTCGTCGTGTGGATAGTGTGCGTTTTGCTCCTTCGCGTATTTTTGCCACGCATGCTCCTCGCCATGATCAATATGGCCTAGGACAGCATGGCCATGGCTTTGAGTCTCGGAGCTACAACAGACCACGTTTTCCCCCTAGCGTTGGCCGTAGCCCTCCTGTGAGACGAGAGATGGTTGATTTTGCTAACCCCACTCTTGAGCAAATGGTTCGACACTGGTATTCTACTTGTTTTTCTAACCCCAGTGTTGAGTCATATGCTCATCCTTGGTCTCCCTTTGTTTGAGCAGGTCGGAGGCCTGGAGAACACGTGGCTTATTGATTCCGGTTGCTCTCGACACATGACCGGTGATCACAGATGGTTCTCCAGCCTCACCCCGGTGATGACCAAGGAGTACATCACTTTCGGGGATAATAGCAAAGGTAAGGTGTTGTCTGAAGGTGTTATCAAGGTGAGTGAGAATTTCATGCTCAAGCGAGTTGCTCTAGTTGATTCTCTTGGTTTCAATTTGCTCTCTGTGTCGCAACTGCTTGATGATGGTTTTGAGGTCCGTTTTAAGCAAGGGACCTCAAGGATTTTAGACTCTCGAGGCGATCTTGTGTGTATGATCGTCCCCGAGGGTCAAGTGTTTCGAGTTGATTTTTCCAAGTCATTTGGTCTCTCCCGGTGTTTAGTGGCTGGCTCATCTTCTGAACTTTGGAAATGGCATAGGAGATTGGGTCATTTGAGCTTTGATTTGCTTTCCCGCTTGAGTACTTTGGATCTTATTCGTGGTTTGCCCAAATTAAAGTTTGAGAAAGATCTTGTTTGTGCTCCCTGTCGACATGGGAAGATGGTTGCTGCTTCCCATCCACCTGTGAATCAGGTGATGACTGAACATCCAGGCGAGCTGTTGCATATGGACACTGTTGGTCCAGCTCGTGTTTGTTCAGTCGGTGGGAAGTGGTATGTGCTTGTGATCGTTGATGATTTTTCGAGGTATTCACGGGTTTTCTTCATGGAATCTAAGGATGAGGCATTTCCTTATGTTCGAGATTTGATCTTGAGGTTGAGAAACGAGCGACCAAAAGATGCCATGAGAGCTATCCGCAGTGACAATGGCACATAATTCAAGAACGCTCGTTTTAAAGCCTTTTGCAATGATCTTGGTCTTGAACACCAGTTTTCATCGCCTTATGTCCCTCCTCAGAATGGTGTTGTTGAACGGAAGAATCGGAGCCTTTGTGAAATGGCTAGGACGATGCTTGATGAGCATAGGACTCCTAGAAAATATTGGGCCGAAGCCGTCAACACTGCTTGCTATGTGTCCAATCGAATCTTTTTGCGAGCTTTCCTGAAGAAAACTTCTTATGAGCTGATGCATCGACATTCCCCCAAAGTGAGTCACCTGAGGGTGTTTGGCTGCAAGTGTTTCATTCTCAAGCAAGGAAATTTGGACAAATTTGAGTCTCGTTCTACGGATGGGATTTTTCTTGGTTATGCTTCTCATAGTCGTGCTTATCGTGTGCTTAACCTTGAAACTAACCGGATCGTGGAAACTTGTGAGATTACATTCGATGAAACTATGCCTTGCACAACTCTTGTCTTTGAAGTTGCAGGTGAACATGAAATGGGGCAAAGCATCTTTGAGGAAGAGGAAGAGTGTGTAGATGGTGGTGAGGAAGAGGATGATGAAATTGACCGAGCTCCAGCTGTTGCACCTGTACCTTCTACTTCGACTACGAGAGTTGATGGCCCTACCTCTACTTTCACTACTTCGAGCCATCAACCAGTACCACTACAAGATAAAGAAGAAGAAGATCAGAGTGATCCAGCTGCTGTTGAGGGGGAGGCGACTTCAGAGCGAGAGGCTCCACGGCACATTCAGCGTTGTCATCCTCCACAACCAGATGATCAGTAACTTACATGAACGCACCACTAGGCACAGCTCTAGGCAGATTTCACACTTTGCACATTCTGCATTTGTTGCCTCTTTTGAACCCCGAGATATTGGACATGCTCTATCTGATTCAAATTGGGTTAATGCCATGCATGAGGAGTTGGAGAACTTTGAGCGAAACAGGGTTTGGGTTTTAGTTGAACCACCTCCGAATTGCCATCCTATAGGAACAAAATGGGTTTTCAAAACCAAACAAGGTGAGGATGGGTTGATTGTGAGAAACAAAGCGAGGTTGGTTGCCCAAGGTTTTAGCCAAAAAGAGGGGATAGATTATGAGGAAACCTTTGCTCCTGTTGCCTGTTTGGAAGCAATTAGTATCCTTCTAGCCTTCTCTGTGGCTAAAGGTTTTAAGCTCTTCCAAATGGATGTGAAAAGTGCCTTCCTAAATGGTTTCATAGAGGAGGAAGTGTATGTGAAACAACCCCCTGATTTTGAGAGTCCTAAATATCCTGATCGTGTTTTCAAACTCTAGAAAGCTCTCTATGGCCTAAAACAAGCACCCCGAGTGTGGTATGCTAGATTGAAATCCTTTTTGCTTGGGAATGGGTTTGGAATGGGATCAGTTGATAAAACACTCTTTCTCCTCAGGCAAGGCAATGGCTTATTGATTGTTCAGATATACGTGGATGATATTATCTTTGGTGGTTCTTCTCATGCTTTGGTTGCCAAGTTTGCAGATGACATGAGCAGAGAGTTCGAGATGTCGATGATGGGTGAGTTGACCTTCTTCCTCGGGCTACAGATCAAGCAAAGCAAGGAAGGAACCTTCGTGCACCAAGGGAAGTACACGAAGGACGTGTTGAGGAAATTTGACATGGGTGATGCTAAGCCACTCTCCACACCCATGGGGACGACGATGGCACTAGATGCGGATGAAGATGGCGAACTGGTGGAACAGAAGGAGTACAGAAGCATGATCGGCTCCCTCTTGTACCTGACGGCAAAAAGGCCGAACATACACTTCTCCGTGTGTCTGTGCGCTCGTTTTCAGGCTTCACCAAGGACATCTCACCGTCAGGTAGTGAAGAGGACCATGAGGTATCTCCGCTTTACCCCTGAGTTCGGTTTGTGGTATTCTGCCTCCTTGACACTCACGCTCCGGGGATACTCCGATGCGGACTTTGCTGGGTGTCGCTTGGATCGCAAGTCTACCTCGGGTACTTGCCAGTTTCTCGGTTCGTCTTTGGTCTCTTGGTCTTCTCGCAAACAATCTAGTGTTGCTCAGTCTACCACCGAAGCTGAGTATGTTGCTGCTGCTAGCTGTTGTTCTCAGCTGCTTTGGATGATTTCCACTTTGAGAGACTTTGGTTTGGATTTTACTCGTGTACCCCTTCTTTGTGATAGCACGAGTGCTATTAGTGTAGCCAAGAACCCCGTTCTCCACTCAAAAACCAAACACATTGATGTGAGATATCATTTTCTGAGAGATCATGTTGAGAGAGGGGACATTGACCTTGGCTATGTTGCTACCCAAAACCAACTCGCGGACATTTTCACCAAACCCTTGGATCAAGCCACTTTTGCTCGTTTGCGGGGAGTTGGGTGTTTGCTTTCCTTTCTGAGTTGGGTTTTTGGAGCTTCTCTTGTATTATACTTGTATCATTTTTGTACAAAACTTGGTAGGATAGCCACTTCTTCATGATAGCTTTGAGTTCTTCATGTATATCTTATCATGCTATCTTTTGTGATATATTGTGGTGGATGATACATATGAACATCATGTCATGCTTTACCTTAGTTCACATTTGGGTATGGCATGTTGTTCATCTGTATCATTTTATCTTAGTTTCCATGCATTTTGTATCATGTTGCACTAGATGAGCTTCTCCTATATATCTTGTGTACTCTCTTATGCTACTTGTGAGCTAGTGCTGTGGTTGGTGATTTTGATGCAATGTGCAGTTATGCTCTTGATGATATTGTATACTTGTTGAGATAACTGTTTTTGAAATTCAATGCTAAATTCTACTCTATTAACTTGCTTATCACCCATGAGTAGATGCTTGGTTATGGTTTGCCCTTGGTTGAATACTGGTTCCATATCTAGCTTATGTTTGGAATCCATGTTCTTTTCAATTGGGTCAAAGATCTAGGTATCATTGCAAATGTTTAGCCCATGATGCACCCCTTGGGGAAGCATGGCTTCTTTGTGCCGCAAAGGCACTTCATGTATTTTGCTTTGTGTGAATACTGAAAAGAAATATGCTGAAAACTTCATAAATTCACCAAGTTTTTGTGCTTAATGTGATATTATTGCTTGCTTAGTTGTTACAAGATGTCTACCAAAAGAAGTAGACGCTTGGTTTCAACAAGCTTTAAACATGACTTGTGATGCATATGTGGGTGTTTGCAATGATCTCTTGTTGAGAATGGATTTTCCTAGTATGAGCTCTTGATGGACTAGTCTATTCTTGCTTGGGTGATTCTTAACTAGGTGAATCCTCATGTGGTGATCTTTTTATACATTGCTAAAACTTGATACTTGCTTCACCTCCACTGTTGTAACTTGATATCATCTTGTTGGTGATGCTATTGTTTCTTATGATCTATCAAGCTTTATCTCCCTAGTAGCCTTTGAGAGTGCATTGTGATATATTTGAGAAGCTTGTTAGGTTCTGCATTTCCATGGCATGCACTTTGTGCTTTTATGCTTTTCTTGATGGTTGCATTGTCAACAAGGGGGAGAGAAATCTACACAAACTCTTTCATATATCAAGGGGGAGACCTTGCATGTATGCATGATTTAAGGGGGAGTGCATATGTTCAGGGGGAGTATTTATGAGTTGTTGTTATACTCTTGTTATGCTCCTATGCTCTTGTATCGGTCGCGTTGAGTTGTTTACCTCTTCTTGAGGAGCCGGTTTTTGATTTGAGTTTGGATTTTCATGTGATTGGTGTTGAGCCCGTTTTCTGCCTCTTCTTGAGGGATCACATGATTTTGTCTCAGTTGTGCAGAACCTTTGCCCTTATCTTAGGGGACTGAGATTTTATATTTTGAGTTTCTTATTTTTTGTTTCAATAATATGACTTTGTGGGGTGTTGTCAATGCACTCATCAAGGGGGAGATTGAGGACCAATGGTGGTCACTCTTGGATCATGAGTGATTGACAACGTTGTGTTGAATTGATGTTGCTCTTGGCTTGTGATGTGCATGTGTAGGATGCGACGTGACGGTCGACGGCGTGCGGTGAAAGTCAAGCGAAAGGTTCATACCGATGGACCAAGGACGGTGAAGGATGAACGCGAGTAGGCTTGGACCGATGGACCCGAGGAGTCCAGGCGGAGTCACGGGCGGTCCACATGGTGCACGGCACGGTGGGAGAACTGACGAGATGGAAACGGCGTCGGTCGAGTCGAGCGGGAGGCTTGGCAGAGGCCGGACACGCATCGACATCATGGAGGTCGCGTGGCGGCCAAGCAAAGATGGACGGTTTGGGTGGTTTGGGCCTCAAAACCACCGCGCAGGAAGGTTTCCCGATTTGGGCGTCAAAACCAGGGGCGAGCCCGGTGCGGCCGGAGCTTCGAGAAGGAGGGCACGTGGCGTCATCGCGAAGCTTGCGTCGAGGCGAAGCAAAGTCGTGAAGGCGGCGTGTCCGTCTGATGCACGGATAAAAACTTGGACCAAAATGCCCTTACATGGGTAGTTATCTTAGTTGTAGCTGTAGGGGTAGTATAGTCTTTCGTCCTGAACTATAAATAGGGATGGGGGGCTGGTTATTTCAGCACCTCTTAGCTTAGCAACTCATTATCTTTTGGCTTAGAGGCTAGTCATATGCTTAAAGTGAGAGGAGAGAGGGAGATTAGAGAGTGATTACTCTTTTCTCTTGATTTCTTCATCTTTAGTGGGTGGATGAAGGGAGGAGGCTAGTCCTCATCTTGTATAGAAGATGTTCTCGTGATTTAGCTTTATTTGTTATCTCAAATTGTGCTAAATCTTTGATTCCCGAGTGTTTTTCTTTTTCCCTATTTTCGGAACTTTTTTTGGGGAATTTTCGTTCATCACGTTTGAGCCCGAATCTCGTGAGATTGGTTGAAGGGAAATGTTGCTAAAACCTTGGAGAGCATCTTTGATATGATCCCCTTCTAAATCTCTCGCAGATCCGGCTTGGATTTCGAATTTCTTCCAAATTGTGTTCTTGAGTTAGGGTTTCGGTTTTCTCCAAGATTAGTGATGTATACTTGAATTTTTCAGGATTTGCTTTATAGATCTATTTGCCCTTGGGGTATTGCATCCTTGTCTCAAGTTTCATCTAGATCTGTGAAGTATGGGAGGAGATCTTATGATTTGAAGTCTCGGCTGTTCTTCTTGTTCTTCTTGTGTTCTTGTTCTGTTCGTCTCTTTTCATTCGCAGGAATCGTTCCACCGGGAAGGGGCAGGCAGTAGGCACTCACGTGCGTGGAGCGAGCAGCCTGGTCAGCGGTCCAGGTCGCGTGTGAAAGGTGGCCTAGCTGTGCTCAGGTGCTTGAGGCCCAGCGTATGCCAAGCAGGCCCGGGCGAGGTGGCAGCAGCACGCGGCCCAATTCAAGCCTGCTTGCTGCTCAGGCCGGCCACCAGGCCAAGTAGGCCAGCGCAGGTCACCAGGAGCACCAGACCGTAAGAAAACATCCACTAGCAGACCATGCGAACGTCCAACACAGTGAGCACCTCCTTTTGGGTCGTTAGTTGATTCATGCCATTGCTAATTAATCTTTGTTATTTTGTTTAGCATTTTAATCTCTAGTGTCTCTTGCTAATCAGTGCTACTTGCGTTAGTTTTTTTTTATCACTCTTTGCTAGTCATGCCTAGCACTTAAATTAATCTTTGATTATGCATGCTTAGCTAGATAATTAGCTAGTAGTAAGCTTGGTTAACCCGGTGTTGAGAAAACTTGGTGGAGTCAATTCATATCTTGCTTCCGCTATGTCTTGTGCGTCTCTTATCGTTCCTAGGGTGAGCTTGTCATGAGTTGACTTGCGTCATCTTGACGATTGAACGCACGGTGTGCTTTGGGGTTGCGTTTGGGACATAGACCTTGTTCTCGTTGAGAATTTTTTATAGGCTCCCATTCACCCCCCTCTGGTCGCTCTTTCGGTCCTTGACATGGAAACCGCCAGGGAGTCAAGATCCACTTCATCAAGTGGCGAAGCCTGAACCACGCCCTGGGAGTGATACTCTTGTATAGGGTTCGCCTGTGCCTAAACAGCGTCCTGGGGCATGCTTGGACAGAGCACATCGCCGAGAAGATCACCAGTAAGTCATGTTGCCTTGAACAGATTGAGACCAATCTTATGCATCCTACAGAGATGAAGATGATTGATTTGTGAGCTTGGACTGCGAATCTGAGCGCCATATCCAAGAAGGTCTAGCTCAGCTTCACCAGCAGAGCGCCTGACAAGCAGCTCGAGTCCGTCCTTGTGGCGGAGACACCGCCGAAGCACTGGCAGCACGGGCGCAAGTACTGCGTCTACATGCACCTCGACAAGATCCACGACTACACCCACGCGATGGTCGACCACAACGGCGTCTTGATGCTGGCAAAGCGTTGGCTCCAAAATGGCATCTTGGGGTGGCTGATGGCGCCGAGGTGCCCAGCCGCCTCTTCGAGGCATTCCCGCACCACCCTCCTTCCTCGAAGCCGTACTAGTTCAAAAAGGGCGGCGACAAAGGTGGCGAAGGGAGGGAGGAACGCGGGGACAAGGATAGGGAGTCGCACGGCTGTCGTGGGTATAACAATGACCACCCAGACGCGGATAGGTTCTTGAGCAGCAGGAGGTTCGATGACGACGACGACGGCGAAACAGGTGGTTCCAGCACCAGCACAAGGCGGGGCACAATGACGCCTACCGTGAACGGGAATGTTCACCGTGCAGGCGTGACTAGAGCAGCAGTGGTAGGCACGGTGGGAGCGACAGCACACAGAGGTACCGGCTCCCAACTGCCTCCACTCCCTGACGAACATACTCTTCGCTCCAGAGGCATAGCGGATCTGTAGGGCCTCTTTGCGTGGCAAGCTTCGGCGCTCTAGGACGCCATGCGCAACCTCCTGGCAGCCTATGGTGAGGGGACGGGGGGTGGCGCACGTGCCACCGCTCATCTCCTGCAGGACTACATCCTCAAGGCGGTGGCGCTGGCCACGCAGCTAGGCCTGGGAGATGCCATGTTGTGCGGTGGTGATGGGAATGAAGCCTGGTCCCCGCTTGAGCAGGAGGTGATGGAGGCTCCAGTGGCCAGCCTTGTGGTGATGGCAAACGGCGGACAGGCAGCACACGGGGCTCGCGCGGTCAGCCCTGTGGTGCCAGTGCACGGCGTCTTGGCACGCATCAAGATAGCGCTGCACCACGACTTCGGCACCTCCCACCATGATGACGAGGCCACTCTGTAGCAGATGGAGGCACAAGGCCGTGAGGGGCCACCTTTCTTCGGCCCCCTCCCTGAATCACCGATCTGAGCCGCAGCTCACAGTGCACTAACTGGGCAGGCAGCCCGGCACGCTCCAACTACTAGGCAGGAGGCTCGGGACACTCCACCTGCTGGGCAGGCCAGCATGCGCACCCCATCCCAACAGGAGGTCGATGAGGATGACCTCCCTGACATCGCCGGCCTCTTCGTCACGCCACCGCAGCCGGCACTACGTCAACCGCCGCCACCACCATCGCCACGCCAGGCAAGTGACATACAACCACCTCCGCGATGCCACAAGAAATGAACCTTCAACATGTTGGCAGTACACCACAGTGCCCATCTGGCCAATGCGCCACAGATGGATGACGTTCGCCGCGTGCAACGAAATCTTTGCCGCAAGCTGGGGATGTTTCATGATGACCTTCAAGTGGGCCACTGCCGGCGGAGATAATTGTTGCACTCACAACAGTGTTCAACCTTGACGACAAAGAGGTGGAGCAGATGGACATCGATATGGCAGCCATGGTGGGCGACGGCATCAGCGACGTGGAGGACGCTGCTGCGATCCTGGCCGCAGCATAGTGTTGCTGTTGTTCTTCTCCGTGCGGTATCTATGCATCACGACATCAAGATGTGCTTGTATCCTATGTTTCACGCCAGGACGCCACAGAACCTAATTGGGTGGCGACGGCGCTGCTATGTTTCTGCTACTTGCTTTCAATTGGACTGTAAGCTTCGATTTGGTTGTAATCGCGACATGAAGACTTCTCGACACCACAAACGCTTCTGCGCCTGGATGTCACCAGATCGCCATCAGAGTCTCCTCCTTCCCAAATATGATTGGCTCTGACATCAGCATGCTCTGCTAGAACATTCGTGGACTGAACCAACAAGCCTGCAAGGATGTTGTTCACCAGACAATCACAACTACACCCTGCCACATAGCCTGCCTCCAGGAGACTAAGCTCCAAACCATTGATGCATATTGGCCCTGACATCAGCATGCTCTGTTAGAACATTCGTGGACTGAACCAACAAGCCCGCAAGGATGTTGTTCACTAGACAATCACAACTACACCCTGCCACATAGCCTGCCTCCAGGAGACTAAGCTCCAAACCATTGATGCTCAAACCTCCTGCTACCTGGGAGGTTTCAAGCTCAGGCAGCACACCTGCAAGCCTGCCGACAGGCTGTCAGGAACCAGAGCAGGTCTCCTTCTCCTGTGGAATGATGACCAGGTTGATGTCTCAGAAGTTGTCATCGGAGATTACCTCATATCGGCAACGATGCAGATGCGGGAATGCGGCACCCGATTTCGACTCTCAAACGTCTACGGCCCATCACGCCATGCCCATAAATTCGCCTTCCTTGAAGAAATGAGATCGATAGTGCCAGCTCAGAGAACAAAATGGGTCATCATGGGAGATTTCAACCTTATTTACAAGGCAGCTGACAAAAACAACCCAAACCTAAATCATTGTCTCATGTCCCTCTTCCGATACGCGCTAAGCGAGTGTGACCTAAAGGAAATACACCTACAAAACCGTAAGTTCACTTGGAGCAATGAGCAACAAAGTTCGACCCTTGTCAAGCTAGACCGCATCTTCTCCAATGCAGAATAGGACGCTCAGTTCCGAACGCATGTCCTCCATGCTCTATCCACGTCGCATTCGGATCACTGCCCATTGCTACTAACAAATCAAAGCCCCCACGACGACCTCAAACATTCAAGAGCTCAAGATGCCGTGGTTCACTAAAGCTGTCCAGGCAGCTTGGAATTCTCCAATTGAGCATCATGAACCTTTCCACCGCCTATACCACAAACTTGGCACCGTAGCTAAAAGACTCCATGAATGGAACAAGAAATTCTTCCCTGATGCCAAAATGCAACTTCTTATGGCCGCAGATGTCATTCTCCAGTTGGACAAGGCACAAGAACTCCTACCACTTTCCGTTGGCGAGATAACACTACGCCAAAAACTCAAGCGTAGAGTACTCGGCCTTGCAGTCATCGAGCGCGCTCACCAAGCGTCACGAATTACAAACCTAAAGCTAGAAGACGCAAACACAAAATACTTAGCAAGATCAACAGCAGGTGGCGCAAAAATCATGTTCAAAGGCTAAAGAATGGAGTGGAATGGACAATCAAACATGAAGAAATGGCAAAGGTGGTGCAGGATCACTTCCCAAAAATGATGGGCCGGACAAACCAACACGTGGTGGACATTGACCGGGACAAACTGTAGTTACCAACCATAAACTCTCAAAACTTTGATGAGCCTTTCACAAGGACCGAGCTCAAGAGGGCAATTTTCGAAATGCCGGGTGACAAGACCCCTGGACCGGATGGATTTACAAGGGCTTTTTTTGAAAGCTGAGCTGATGTCATAGAGGCGGCGAATGCTTTTCACAATCTTCGCATGGGGAGCTTGCCACTGATCAACACGGCCAACCTTATCCTACTGCCAAAAAAGGACAGAGCAGAGTTAGTGGCGGACTTCAGACCAATCAGTCTCATCCACTACTTTATCAAGATCATCACCAAAACCTTAGCTCTAAGGCTTGCTCCGCATATCAGAGCAATAATCTCCCCAACGCAGAGCGCTTTCATAAAAAAAAGAAGCATACACAACAATTTCCTATCAGTCCGCAACATGGCTAGACGTTTCCATCGAAACACAATCCTGGCGCTCTTTCTAAAACTTTACATTGCGAAAGCTTTCGACTCGGTGAGATGGGACTACTTGCTAACTTTGTTGGAGAAGCTAGGATTCCCAACCAGGTGGAGGGACTGGATCGCTACACTTCTGTCCACCTCTTCGTTGCGGGTCATGCTAAACAGAATCCCAAACGGGTTGATCTCTCACAGAAGAGGACTCCGCCAAGGAGACCCACTCTCCCCGCTACTATTTGTCATTGCTATTGAACCTCTTAGAGCGCTGCTGCACCTGGCGACGGAAAAAGGTCTCATCAGTAAATTAAGAGGAAGAAGCCTAAACGTCAGAGTCTCCATGTATGCGGATGATACGACAATCTTCGTGAACCTGACAAGAGAGGACATTGGTGCCCTCAAAGAGCTACTAAAAAATTTCGGGGAAGCTTCTGGCCTAAAGACAAACTTCGAAAAATCGAGCGTATATTGACATGGACCATGTCCTTGACGGATTGCCACTCATCAAAACAAAGTTTCCGACCAAGTACCTAGGCCTCCCTCTGACCACGGGAAGACTTAAGCGCATCCACTTCCAACCAATTATAGACAAAGCCATCAGCAAGCTCACTGCTTGGAACGTAAAGAACATAGCACCAGCGAGCCATCTCACGCTAGTCAAAGCAGTGTTAACATCACAGTCGGCCTACATCATAACAGCAATTAATGCACCTAAAGCTACTCTGGAAGAAATCGACACCATACGGAAAAGATTTTCTTGGGCCGGTGCGGCAGCAATCACGGGTGGGAAATGCAAAGTGAACTGGATCCGTTCCGCCCGGCCAACGCGGTTAGGTGGCCTGGGCATCCTTAACCTCAAGCGCTTTGCTAGAAGCCTCAGGCTCTGATGGCTATGGCAAGAATGGAAAGAGCAGGACAAGCCGTGGATAGGATCGGATATCCCATGCAGCAAAACAGACAAGAAGCTTTTTGCGGCGGCAACAAAAAGGCACAACGGCTGGTTTCAAGGACAAAGGCCGATTGATTTTGCGCCGAACCTGTTCACGATCTCCGGGAAGAAGCAAAGAGTGCTAGGCGATGCTCTGAGATATAACAACTGGATAAATGACCTCAACATCCATCATACGGGCTTTTCACTACAGCACCTCCAAAAACTTATTTGCCTTTGGAAGGCAACCCAAACCATCAACCTAAACCCGGGAGCACATGACGAAATCACATGGAAACCCACGGCCGATGGAAACTACTCGGCAAAATCAGCTTACGACGCTCAGTTCTTTGGCTCCGCGGCAACAAACTTTGACACACTCATTTGGCGAAATTGGGCACCCGCAAGTTGCAAGATTTTCTCCTGGCTGGCCGTTCAGAACAGGCTGCGGACAGCAGATAGACTACAAAAAAGAGGCTGGTCGAACCAATCAACGTGCCCCATATGCAGAAGTCAGCCTGAAACAGCTATACACCTTTTTGCTGACTGCAGATTCACTAAAAAGTTATGGGCATCCATCTCGGAGTGGCTAGCAATCTCAACATTGCACCCGAGGGAATGGGCGCAACATGATGGTGATCTCCATGTGTGGTGGATGAGTAGAGCAAGATCAGCTACCAGCTCGCGCAAAGGCCTCTGCTCCTTAATCACGTTAACCTCCTGGGTAATCTGGAAGGAAAGGAACGTGACGATTTTTAACCGGAAAGAAGCCACAAGCGATAGAGTTTTCTTCGAAGCTAGAAATAAAGTAGATAGTTGGACGATGGTGGGGGCTAAACACCTCGCCACCCTTGCCGGCCGACCTAGCTAGTCCTGCGCCACGTGTTTTTATTTTCTCCCATCTGGATGCCCTTCTTTTTAATATAATTGGCCGCCTCGTTCAAGAACACGCCGGGCACCTTGGGCACGCTGTTGTGCACATTCACGACACGGAGTGCCCGCACGCCGAGCTCCTGCTCGAACCACTCCCGGAACTTGAGGTTCCCGACGCGCGGCCCCGCGAAGGAGAACACGCAGACCGGCGCCGCCCTGCCGCCCGGCGACGAGGCATTCGCGCCGATCTCGGCGATGTTGAAGGCGTTGAGCATCGCCAGCTCGCTGCCCAGGCTGTGGCCGGTGACCGTCACGCTCACCTCCTCGCCCTTGCGGTGGTAATGCTTCACCAGCTTGCGCACCTCCGCCAACAGTTGCTCCCGCGCCGAGTACCTGCAGAAGCGGCACTCCGCGTCCTTGCCGGTGTAGAGCTCCGTGAACCCCATCTCCACCTTCACGTCGGGGTCCGGGCATGGGATGCCCATGTCGCTCAGCCGCCTCTGGTTCACCGTCAGGTCGGCCACCCAACTCGAGCCGGGTGATCGTGCCACGCCACGCGACAACGATGTCCCGACGACCAATGCGCGCCGTCTCCTCGTCGGTCGACACCGCCACGTAGTCGATGAAGGTGCCCGACACGCTCCACAGCTTGTCGGCGGCGGCGGACTTGTGCTTCCGGTTAACGAAGTTGGGGAGCTTGAGGTCATTACAGGTGGCGTAGAGGTAGCGGCTGACCTCGTACCCGGAACCAGTGAGGCCGACGTCCTGGAAGAAGGTCTTGGTCGGGAACCTGCAGCTGCCACAGTAAGGGGAGAAGCGGTCGTAGTCGAAGCTGGTGGCCTGCACAAACTCGCCGTAGCGGATGACCTCAGCGCGGAGCACCGTGTCGATGGGTCCAGAAGCCCATCCCAGTTGCCGGCGCCGTGGATCTCCAGCCACCGCGCAGCCAGTTGCTGGCGGTTAGAACTGCCCACCAGCACACACCGCTCTCTGGTGGCAGATGATGTTAGCCACCTTGATGCTTTCTGTGCTAGCAGTGTGGTTACATCACCCGTCAGCACAGACGATTTCTATGCCGTCGGGTGCTTATGCCGCTCGCCAGGAATATATATTTTCCCATTCAATATATTATTTCCCGTGAGTTATTTATAATTTTTATTTCCCGCCATTTTTTAGCTGTCAAATTGAAATATGTATCTCCAACCACTTAACAACAAACTTGAATAATAGATAATTCTCATTATTAAAAACTGCATCGTAGATAATATATAATTCACATTATTAAAAATCCAACATTTGGAATAGAGCTATTCTTTGCCACGCTAATATTAAAACTACTACGCCCATCTACAAAGATTTGTGCGCTCGTCCGCCATCAACACGCCATCTTTATCAAAGAATGCTCCATCCTCATAACAAATCTCGCATAGGATGAACCTCACCATGTCCGTACAAATGTTGTCGATTTGTTTGTCTTCGATCTTGCTATAATTACTGTCGGGCATCTATAAATATACAGTAAATGAAGATTAGGATGTATTACCATTAAGAAGTTAGTACATGGCAGTGTATAAGAGACTTGCGTCTTCAGGGTTCGTCCGGTACCTCCCATTGTTTCTAATGAACTCGCACACGTAATATCCGCATAGCACAGAGCCGGGAGGTTGCCTGTGGCAATGCAAACAAATAGAAAAATGATGAGTTGTTATTAATGACAAGTCTACATTATATAAAAGAACCAAGTTTTTATGTATTATGTTCTTACGAATCTATGATATATTATTTTCATAGGTTTCGTCCTTTTTGGATCTTTTAGTATGTAAAACTTGTATGCACTTTGAGGATATAAAGACAAGAATTAGTAATACAAGTTAGGTGCATAGAATGTCAACATGCATTTAAGTACCGCCAAGGAATATCTTATTTTTGTATAATGCCTATAAAATCCTTGTACCTATCTCTATGATAGCTGGCTGAGTCGAGGACCACTGCTTCTCCTATTTTGGGTAAAATAATGATGCAAATTATATTCAAATAATTTATATTATATACAGCATTAAATAGCACCCAGTATATATATACCTAGTATATATATAGTAATTAAAACTAGATTACTCAAAACCATAAAGAGCCGTGATATAGGCCCTGTTTGGCACGGCTCCACTTCTAAACTCCAGCAACTCCATCAAAAAATTCAGCCAAACACCCCAACTCCAAAACTCCATGGAGTTGCCAACTCCATGGAGCTGTAGTGCAAATGGAGGTGGAGTTTTGGAGCACCTCTTTTGCTACTCCAGAAACCTCTCTTTTGAACCTCCTCGTGGAGTTGGTGGGTAATTACCCACCAATGCCACTGGTTACAAAAAAACGTTTCATTCTATTCTCCCTTCTATTCTCCCGAGCCCCACTCGCCGCCAGAGCCCCGCCTGTCGCCGCTCCCGTGGCCGGCCGGCCCCGCCGCCCGTCACCGCCCGCCGCCTAGCCCGCCGCCCGTGGAGGGTCTCCCGTGTGCGGCATAGTGCAGTGGAAAAGGGGGATGAAGAAGATGGGATAGAGAGGATGACAAGTGAGGCCTTAATTGGGGGGCAACAATGGCAATCCACACTGAAATCGATCTTTTTTGGAGCTGAGAGCACCCATCTAGCCAAACATCCCATTTTTGTTCTGGAGTTTTGGAGCGGAGCTGGCTCCATGTGGAGTTCTGGAGTGGAGCAGCTCCATCCGGAGTTGGAGCCATGCCAAACAGGGCCATAATCCTTATTAGCTTTTTTTCTTTATTACTTTTGCAATGTATACGAACACTTTGTGCATTTCTTCTCCGTGGGCTTTTATTTTTATAGCATCTTTCTTCGCTTATGTCTCTACTTCTATTTGTGCTTTGATCGTTTCCGTCATTTTGAGCTTGCACACTGGCTCGCTTATTCGTGCTGGGTCAAGGTACGCTACCTTGAACCTGTCGTGCATCAATTCTTCCTTCCTCCATTGCATCCTACAGAATAGGTTACTCAGGTACTTGAAATAAATAAAATACGTATGTATTTAAAACTCGTGTCTGCGGTACATGTGGATTTACAAGCACCATACGAAAATGAGATTCACGTCGAGATGTTGTCGACGGTAAAGTCTGTGCAAATTCTCGAAATCGATCACAATCTGGTATGAGAGAACGCCAACGCCAAGGAAAAGCTTAGTTGGGACATGCGCAGTGATTGCTCAAATGCCTTGCTTCAGTGCATTCATGATCCATACATGCAACTTATTCAGTTCCCATGGGCCCTCCAGCAGATCCCACCGATATAAGAATGGTTTGCCATGCTCATAATCCATTGGGACATCATCTGACGCAAAGAAATTGAGGTTTTGATCCTTTTCCTTTTGCCGAGAGACGCTACGAGTTACAGATTTTTCACCGGAAGATGAAGCCTTCTTCTTCAATACGTTTAAAAACTTGTCGACGTCTGCTGATGGAGCCTTTTCATATGTGTTGACCATACGAGGTGCCGCTGGCCTATTGGGAGGTGATGCCGGCAAAGGCGATGTTGGATCATTAACTTCTAAATCATCTACCCGTTCATCGCCTTCTAGTACTTATGTCCCATCGTCCTCATTGAGAGCTTCTCGGACAGATGATAGCATTTGCTGCTCGTCCTCATTGTTAGCTCCCTGCACATGTGACAGCGTTAGCTCCTCCGTATCAACATTTGAATTTGGAAGGGGTAGTTCTTGGCTCGGCCGTGAGGTTTCTGGCGATGCATTTAGAACGATATCTTGACGATGCTACAGTATGTACTGGTTCATCGCATCACCGAGAACCTCAATCCGCTCATCAGTAGGGATGTCTATCTCGCACGACTCATCCAACACTGTAACAACTTGCACCCAGGCGTATTCTAGCAGGTGCCTTTGGGAACACATGATCCGTTACTGTCATGCTGGTTGCGACCTCTCGAAACTTATTTTGTTTCCTTTCATAAGGTATAACCAACTTGCATGGTGTATCCACTTGTATGTCGTCAACGGGATATCTCACATTTGCAATGGAGCCAGCACTACTTGGAGCAACGAATCCTGCCTAGGCAAGTAGCATGGTTGGTTCTGCCTGTCGTTGAGCATCAGATACCGTCGGGTCAGCCATCGTTTGGCTCATCGCATGATTGGCCAAGAACTCTAAGAACTCCTGCTTGTCATATAATAATGTCATAATTAGTAGTGATACTCTCAAGATTAAACAATGCTTTTCATATATCCTCCTAAAAGAACTAAATTACGCATTTGAAGAGGCTGGAAATTTCACAGGTGTGTCTACAGTGTCTGAAATAACTTTTCACATGAGGAATGGGAACTAACCGTCTGTTTTATTCATCTGAGTCTTTTTGGATTTGGAGCCTTTCTTTCGATAATCTCGAGATGGCTTGCTGTATAAATCCTTGTAATTTTCAAGCAACACTATCTTTTCTTCTAGTTTTCCTTGCATTTCGTATGCATCTCCAACTTTTCGTATAATATCTTTGCTTCGAGGTTTACGACCACAGGCTTCTAAATCTTTGAAGAGCTAAGTCATCAGCACAGGCAGGTGAAGTAATTCATATGTCATGCTATGAAATAAAAATGCATAAAAAATAAATCAAAACTGCATCAGAAAGTTACAAAGTTAAGGTCCAAACCTTCACAAGCCTGTCGAGCATATTGTTTCTATAGTAGATAGACAACATATGATGGCAGAATCGCCAAGGAACCGAATGCAGGTCATGGCTTGTTTTTTTCTGCCACATTATATGTGCTTCCTCAGCTCTATTATCCTTCTCAAGTGCACGCACTAGTAGCTCATATGTGTTCATTGTATTTCCTTGCCCTTTGCTCAGCATCCATTTTATCACCTGAGGATTTAGTTGCATGCAATTTATTCACGGTGTATAGAAGATAAATACAATTGAAGGCACCTTACAATATATAATACCTGGATAATTCTATGCCATTGTCCCTCCTTTTCAAGAACTGAAAGTGCTTGCTTTAGTGAAGCCAGAGGAAAATCCTGCTCAAAGGCAACCCAAGCATCAAGGGTGCTGTAAACAGCTTCCCTTGAATCTTCGAGGCCAAGGAGCTGCAGTTAGCGAATGTGGCATTTAGTAATTTTGTTGCACTGGGCAATAGCAGCTAAATGACTTCAATAAAAAAGGTTTTTTTCTTGAGAATTTTCAATATGCACAAGTGCACACTGAATAAGAAGGCAGGCTATAATATCTGCACCCAGGTCAATACCAAAAGATTAACGCACTGTTTTCATCTTTTTATACATGGAGGATACAATCCTAATAGTCATTCAAAGAAGAGCCAATGGGTGCTAGCATAATCTACTTTCCTAGGACAACAATTCATCATATAATGAATTAGCCGCTATCATTGTTCTACCGAAATCATGAGAAATGTTAACTCACTACTATCTATTATCATGCAAGTGAAAGAAAACTGTACACACACATACAGTGTTGAAAAGAAATTTCCTTTTCTCCTCTGAAGACAGATTTTTTCCAATAGGCCCTTGTTCCAATTCCCTTGTGCTCTTTTGTATGCGATTGATTATAATATCAGTATCCTGTGAAAGAAAGATAAACTCTTAATCTTCACCTTATGTAGTGCCACAGTTTTGAATCTAAACAAATCCAAATGCTCATATGGAAGCAACCCGGATGTGCAAGAAGCTATTCTATGCAATCAGTGCATCCTAGTAGAAACACTGAAGAATTCCATCTAGTTTGAAAATCGACCAGGCTATTTGAATGCTGAGCAAATAAAAATAATATAGGATTTTCTGAGTAGTGAACAACCAGAAGGAAAAACTAGCAATACGAAATAATTATAGGATATATAGAAATATTTCAATAAAAAACAAAATGTGATAGCATTGTGGGTACCTTCATGGGCTTAGTTGATTCCAACTCCTTTTGAAGATATACTCCACCGCTGGTCATGTTTTTGGAAGTAGAGAAATCTCTGGCAGCATGCTTGTTACACCAACCAGAACCAGATATGGGCTAAACAGATTTTAGAGGGGCAGATAGTTTAGGAGTAAACAAAATTAAGGAAGAGCAACTTCTTGCTTAGGATGCAGAGGAGTGTACCTGTATATGGGAACTCCAAAATCTGCACAGTGTAAATAAAAACGAAAAGTTTATCAAACACTATCTCCTTAAGAAACAATGAACTGTGAAGATAGTAAAAGGGAACTTGTAATTATAGTTTGTCAATCAAATATTTAGAAATACAATTTCTACCCCCATCGATATAGACGCTTGCAAATGGGGAAAAAACTACTTTCCATATATAACTGGAAATATTTTAGTATCAGAAAACATATCTTGATTTCCTCAAGGGGAAAAAAGGAAAAGAAAAAAAATCCCATTGCTAGTGGAATCAATGCAGAAGCTACTTGTTTGAACAACTAGTAAAGAACAGTACTAGGTAGTTAATCGTTGAATTTTAGTGGGACCATCCAAGATAATTACTCCATAAAATAAAAGTAGCAGGAGCGCCCAAATTCGAAACAAGAATGATGAGAGGAAAGAAATTGAGACGTTCCAAGTGTCTCTTATACTGTCACATTAGCAACTCTATTCAGCACTTGACAACACTAGGGGGAAATCTAGAGTGTGAGCAGTTGAGTTACCCGAAGACAGCCCTGATCACATTACTTGGAACCTCAAGGCTGATGGGGAGTACTCCACAAAGTCAGCTTATATGGCCCAATTCTACGGTTCAATGGACACCGAGCTCGACACCCTCATTTGGAAAACGTACACTACGGAGAAATGAGATGTGGGTATCCTAGTGTGAAGAGGTAAACAGGAACAGAGCGGGGTCCGGCACAAGGTCGGCATCAAGCAACAATCCCTTTCTGTAATCAAAAGTGAAATGGCCGTCCGACACCGCCACTACGTCTAGGTAAGTGGTAGCGGTGTTGATTTGCTGGGGTGCGGGCATGGTGAATTGGTGATCTGAATTCTCAAGGAAGGATGGAAGGTAGGGTTGTAGACTAATGGTAGTGGACTAGGGGAGTGGGTAACGAAAGAGACGGAACTCACTGGTGGAGGGGGACGGGTCTGCAGGCGGCGCGGCCGGTGATGGGTAAGCCGTGAAGAGCGCGGAGGGAGCGCCGGAGATGCCCAAGCATGGCTGCGGCGGCGGGAAGCTCCTCACCGCGGCCTTGGGTTGGGATTTGGGAGCGGCGCCGCTGGCGAAGGCAGAGACGCGACGAGCGGCGGCGTCGCTCTGAGATCCGTGTGGGCTGGGCTCGCAAATTCCACACACAAGAGGTTGTGTGTACTTGTGTGTGTGCTGGCTCTTGCTTGGGCCGTAGAGTAGGTCTAGCCCAACGAGCATAGCAAAAATCACAGTCCAACGAGGAGCAATAGCAAAAATCCGATTCAACGGATTCCCACCTATTTTCTCTATTCTAAATTCAATTGCAAGTTATTTTAACTTTTCTAAATTCATAACTTTCGTTACTCATTTAGATATACATTGTGTACAAATAGATATTAAAAAGTATGTATCTAAAAAATTAAAATAAATAAAATGAATGGAGTATTTCCGTGGCAGCCAAGAAATTCGATTCAATCACAGTCCTTGATCTGTTGCTCGACAATTTTTCTGCTGAAAAAAAAGGAAAAATTTGGGAACGAGATAAAGTCCATCTCGCACGCATGTAATAACATTTCCCTTTTCCGAGCTCCTTCTTGCAGCCATCGATCCTACCTAGAAATAGTCGCACGATATGAATCCGTGCTTGTTCCCATGGAAAGACACTCTTCTGTGTACAGTACGTTTGACCCAGCGTGTGTAGACATCTGAACGTTAGCGTATGGACTGGGCCGGGTGTACCACAGGGACGTTTTGTCCGATCCGGTTGAGGTAGGTGCAGGCCCGGCCGTGGAACGCGCGCAGCTGCCACGGTCGTGCATGACTAGACGACTCGCGACGCGGGGCGTGTCCTATACTTCATTCCTCCCAGCCAGAGGCGTGGTCATGCACGCGTCGTTGGTGCCAAGTTTTGACACGCATGACGTGCCAAAACCACTGTCACGATGCATGTTCAACTCATCCCCACCCACCCCATGCATGCCCATATACACACACTGCTTCCTCCTCCAAGCTCAAACACTCCCAAAGCAACCAAGAAGACAGTAGCACTGCACAAGCAGCTAGCATGGTCTCATTCTCATCTCATCGATCACACCAAAGCAACTGACAATGGCAGCCAGCTTCTCTTCCTGCCCGAGCCTCCCCATCAGCCATCGCCGGCCGGCGCTGATCGTCTTCCAGCAGCAACAGCCCTTGACCGGGGGCCGGTCGCTCCCTAACGCGGCGCAACGCCGTCGTTGTTCCTGCCAGGTCGCCTCGGTGGCGACAACCGACCGGTGGGCCCCGGCAGTGACCGGGGACATTGACCGTGGCTCTCAGTCTCAGCTCGCCGAAACGTCCGGGCGCTCCGACGACGGGCAACTGGCCGCGCGGTGGCGGGAGATCCACGGCAGCAGCAACTGGGAGGGGCTTCTGGACCCCATCGACCCAGTGCTCCGCGCGGAGCTCATCCGCTACGGCGAGTTCGCGCAGGCTACCTACGACAGCTTCGACTACGAACGCTTCTCCCCCTACTCCGGCAGCTGCAGGTACCCGGCCAAGACCTTCTTCGAGGACGTCGGCCTCGTCGGCGCCGGCTACGAGGTCAGCCGCTACCTCTACGCCACCTGCAACGATCTCAAGCTCCCCAACTTCGGGAACCCGAAGCACAAGTCCGCCGACGACGACAAGCTGTGGAGCGAGTCGGGCACCTTCATCGGCTACGTCGCCGTGTCGACTGATGAGGAGACGGCGCGCATCGGCCGCCGGGACATCGCCGTCGTGTGGCGCGGCACGACCACCCGCCTCGAGTGGGTGGCCGACCTGACGACCAACCAGAGGCCTTTGTGCGAGATGGGGATCCCGTGCCCGGACTCCAACGTGAAGGTCGAGATGGGGTTCGCGGAGCTCTACACCGGCAAGGACGTGGACTGCCGCTTCTGCAGGTACTCGGCGCGGGAGCAGGCGCTGGCGGAGGTGCGGAAGCTGGTGGAGCTCTACCACGGCCGGGGCGAGGAGGTGAGCGTGACGATCACCGGCCACAGCCTGGGCAGCGCGCTGGCGATGCTCAACGCCTTCGACGTCGCGGAGACGGGCGCGAACGCGACGCCGAGCGGCGGGGCGGCGCCGGTCTGCGTGTTCTCCTTCGCGGGGCCGCGTGTGGGGAACCTTGGGTTCCGGGAGCGGTTCGAGCGGGAGCTCGGCGTGCGGGCGCTCCGCGTCGTGAACGTGCACGACTGGGTGCCCAAGGTCCCCGGCGCGATCTTCAACGAGGCGGCGTTCCCGGAGGCGGTGCTGCGGGCGGTGGACGGGCTGGGCGTGGCCGGCGTGTACACGCACCTGGGCGTGGCGCTGGAGCTCGACCATAGGGCGTCGCCGTTCCTGAAGGACACCATCGACATCACGTGCTACCATAACCTGGAGGCGCATCTCCACCTGCTCGACGGCTTCCGGAGCCGCGGCGAGGGGTTCGAGCTCAGTGGGAGGGACCCGGCGCTGGTGAACAAGTCGACCGACTTCCTCCGCGACGAGCACAAGGTGCCGCCGGTGTGGTACCAGGCGGAGAACAAGGGCTTGGTCAAGACGGAGGACGGACGATGGGTTCTGCGGCCACGCCACAGGGACATCGCCGAACACCCGGAGGACACCGACCACTACCTCCAGCGGCTCGGTCTCACCACGTCAAGCTTAATTATGTGTGGCCTATCAACTCCCCTTATTCCGAAGTTCCTGCCGCGCCCCCTGGGCCTGGCCACATCGGGCATGTTCGCTTCAGCTTATAAGCCGACTGAAAAGCTGAAACGGCTGATTTGTTGTGAGAGGAAAACACTGTTTGGTGGCTGATAAGCCGGCTGAATAAGCTGAAGCGAACAGGCCGATCGTCCCTTTTTCGCGGCGGTCCGATCGCAGACAATCATGTGGTCCGGACGCTGCCACATGCGCACACAATTTTGCGAAAAATCCCTTAAGTTTTTCGCTAATCAATTTCAGATCCAGGGGAGGCCTTCCGTCGACAGTAAAGATGTTCGCCCCTATGTTCCAAAATATTTCTATACAAGAAGAGAAAACCGCCCGCCTGCCATTTTACGAAAAAACCACCCCACAGCCCGCCCTCGACGCGTGCCAGCGGCCCGAGCTGCCACCTCCCGAGGTCCTAGGCTACGTGCTCTCGTCCTGCTGCCTCCTCTCGAGCTCTCCCATTTCCTCTCCACCGGTATCCCCTCGCGACCTCCTCCTCCCTCCCCCTCTCTCATCTCTCCTCATCAAAACCGGCGGCCAGGCACGAGGCCCCAATCCGGCGCGCCGATCCGGCGCAGGGCTGGCTCCAGGCCTAGACCCCCCCCCCCCCCCCCCCGGGGGCCCGGGGGGTCCCGGGGGAAACGGGGGACCCAAAAAGTCTACCAAGCACACTGCTTTTGATTCTCAGCCCAAATTCCTGGGGTCCTTCACAAGGTGTCACCCCAATGGTGAGTGAGCGTGATTGCGGGTGTATTTGGTTGTATGCACCACATGATGCATGTATGGATGATCATGGAGGGTGGGGTTCAACCAATTTACTTGTACCATATGGTTCACTCTTATTAGTATAATAATATATTAAATGGGATGGCTTCATCCTAGATGGGATGGTACAATTCACCCAACCAATTATTATTTTGTATCATTCCATACATTAATCAAATGATACAGAGCTAACCAAACCCACGCTGCGTGAACGAGTTCGTCCGCCCCCTCCGTCTTCGTGCGTGCGTGCATGCCTCGTTAGTCTAATCGTCTCCCTGGTAGCAGTTCCTCGCTTCGATTGTCAGTTAGGGCATTACCGGTTGGTGGATGTCTGTAGACTTGGTCTCATTTATGTTAGGCTTGCAATGTTAGGAACGCCTTTCGCATTCCGAGTGAGGCCCCAGTAATTGCCTGGTTGGATTGAGATTTTGCCCCCAGTAATTGCCTGGTTGGATTGAGATTTTGCCCAGAATTTTCTGGCAAAACTTTTGTACGAGTAGTATGTAGTGGTGCCATCATGCCATGCAGAGTTAGAGGGTGTTTGGCAACACTCCACTCTAGAAAAAATAACTCCACTTCACCAACTTCACAAAATTGCCTGTCAAACACGTCCAGCTCTACAAACTCCAGCTTCAGAAAAAAAACGTGGAGCTAGAGGTTAGATCCATGTTTTTCCTGGAGTACCTTAGGAGGTGCTCAAAAACATCGGACTTCCTTGTGAAGTTGGGGATTATTTATCCACATTTACCACTCGTTACACAATGTACCGGTTCATTTCTAATTTTTCCACGTCACCCCTGCCCACATCAGCCGCGCCCACGCCACCTTGATCGCCGAACCTCGCCACCCCTTTCCTGCATCGGCCACACGACCCCTGCTCGTCGGACCGCGCCACCCCCACCCTGCGGCGGCATGCTGGCCACGTCTCCCTGGCCGGCAGAGGAAGAGGAGGGGAGGAAAGAGTCATCTCCCTCGCCATGGGACTGTTCTGCAGTTGTGGACTTGGATTGAAGCTTCGGTGTGTTGGAATGGGAGAGCCCGCTGGCTGCTTGGATGAGCTCCAATGTAAGCTTGGCTCCCTGTACTACAGCTGCTAGATTTGGTGAACGTCGTAAACAAATGGGTAGATTAAATTGAGGAGAGCTGCTGGTTCGGAACAGATGAACAGCGAAGAAAGGAAATGTGCTGCTTGCTGCTGCTATTCGGATTTGAGAGCAGAGCAGGGAAAGATGCCGAAACAGCACGGCATCCTCGTGCTCCAAGATGTACAGACCACAGTCGCGCCCCAGCGCCCGCGCGATGTACCCCGCCAGCCAGCTCGGTGCCGTGTTCCGCGTGTGGCTGTGCCTCCCGCGCGGCGACCCTCGCCTACCCGCTCGCCGCCGTTCATGGGCCCCACCGCTCGCGGCAGGCCGCGCGGACGAGCGTCGCCGAGGACAGGGAGGACCGAAGGAGAAGAGAGGAGAGATGCGAAAGAGAAAGCTTGGCAGTGGTTCTGATTACTTCCCAGCCGCATCTCCCCTCTGCGTCTCCCCCTTCCTGCGTCGGCCGCGCTGCCCATGCATCGAGCACAAGCAGAGAGGAAGAGGAGGGGAGGAAAAAGAAGAGACAAACATATGGGCCCGTTCACAAAGTGTAAAATAGACTATTCACAACAAGTGCTCATGTTTTTGGAGCTGGAGCACTGTCACTGTTGGGGGGAAATATTAACGATCCCCTAAGACACCATTTAAGGAAGCAGACACGGAGGCCCGGGTCCACCTCGGCGTGATCAAAGTTCCGCCTCGCCCGACCAAGGCACCAGGATCGAGAACGTCCGACCCCCCTCCGCAAAGTTTCCGCCTCGCCCGACTGCGACCCCGGGGTCGGGGGGCCCGACCCCTCGCCACGGAGTTCCGCCTCGTTCGACCCCAAGCGAAGGGGTCGGGTGCACTGGGGCCCCCGGGGGAGGCATCCCCCTCGGATACGGTCCAGACGGGCAAGACAGACAAAAATCTGTGGGTCCCCCTGTCGGCCTCGCCATAAATGCGCTGCAGGACTGACGGAGGGCAGGGCGACCGCGCCCCTCACGCGACCCAACACAAGTACCCGTGCACGACCGCTCTGTGCAGGCTACAGTGCTGGCGGCCGGCTCCCATTCGCCGCAGGGTACTCATGGCCTGCGCCGGCCGGAGCAAAGGAGAGAGCGGCCTGTCCTCGGGCCCCGCGCACCCTCGGGTCCCGCGCGTCCAGCAGCACGGATGTGACGCTCTCCCTCTCAGCACCCATCGCCTAAACAGCAGCATCCACCGTCCTCCCTAAACGGACGCTGGGGTAACGACGGAACGCCCTCATCATGATCTGACACCTACGAGCATCGAAGTAGCTATCTGCAGGGAGCAACAACACTTGGCACACGGCGACCTCCCCCTCCGGCATGCGCACCGGCACTCGTCCAGGGCCGGCAGAGGCATCGGATGCCTAGGATCTTGCTCCTCCTTCCTGCCGTACCTTTTACCATTCTACGCTTTACTCTTTACAGTCCTTTTTACCCGATCCCAACTGTAACTCCGGCCACCCCCTTGCGATATAAAAGGAGGAACCCGAGGCCGGAGAGGGGATCAGCTTCTTCTTGGACAAGCCATAGCGCACAGCGACTCTTCCTGCGAGCGCAAGCACAAAGAGACTTGGACCAGTCCCTCTCTCGTCCATCTGTAACCCCCTACTACAGAACCCCGCGTGGGCAACACGAACATCCTCGATACTGGACGTAGGGCTTCCTTTGCCCGAACCAGTCTAAACCCGTGTCTCCCACGCAACCATCTGAGGCTTACGCGCATAAAAGAAATTTACTAGTCTAAGTCTTGATCCGCTGATCTTGACAACGACAGTTGGCGCGCCAGGTAGGGGCCCTTTGCGCGTACATCTCCAGCCTCAGATGGCCAATCGCGATAGCAGCTTTGCTCCGGGCTCCCTGATCCGTTTCGGGAGCCTGGACTTCCTGGCCACCGGGGAAGGGATCGAGCTGATCCCTGTCCTCGTCTTGCCCGCTCGTCCCGCTGCCCTCGGCCCTGCCGCCAGGACAGCGGCGAGCGGCCGGTCGCATACCGGAAGGACCTCACCAGAGGGACAGCCCTTCGGGCTACACAACGTCACGGGGGCTTACGATCGCCTTCTAGCGCGGTCCTTGACCACACCGCCCGCGAGCAACGAGCTCGAGGGCGCGGCGAGGACAATCTCCGACGCTGGCTCCAGCAGCGGGAGTCCCCGCCCCTCGCGCGAGTTCCTTATGGTGGACGCGCACTCCGAGGGGTCCAACGATGATGGTGCCGAGGGGAGACAACGGGTTCCCCCCTCGCGCGCCGCAGCTACAACTGGAGCCTTACCCAGGGCCCCAGAGTGCTCTCGGCAACCAGAAGCGCATGCGGGTGCCCGCCAAGAGATAGAGCACCCCCACCACGAGGGGGGAGCGCGGCAACAGGCGCGCGACGTCCAGGAACGCATCTGTGCGGACGGAGAACGTCCACCGCTCTTCGCCCGCGCTAGCCAAAACGTCGCCGCCGCGGCGGTATTGCTCCGACAGCTCCCCGAGCTAGCGACGCCCGAGGAGCGACGGGCACGCCAAGAGATGCGCAACCTGCTCGAGTGCGCTGCCGTCCAGCAGGCGGAAAGTTCAGCATCTCGGCGACGCGGGCAGAACGCCAGCCGGGCGACGCAGGGTGCGCCCCCAGAACGGCGGGGGGGAATCTGTCCATCAAACCCCTCCGGGGGCGAATCAAGCCGCGTCCGCCCGACGAACCCCGTCGCCCGCGGTAGGCGAGGCTCGGTCCGTCCACCAGCGCGTCGGTCTCGTCCGCGACGCCCGCGACACCCTGAACGCGTGGAGGCGCTCCCGCGCGGACAGGGGGGACGGGGCTGATCGAGGCTACCACGTTCACCGTGGCGGGCGCTACGACAGCGGGGAAGACCGCAGCCCGAGCCCCGGAGCGGCAGGGCCTCGGGCCTTCTCCGCGCGCATCCTAAATGCGCCCTTTTCGCCGCGCTTCAGGCAACCCACGAGTGTAGCCAAATACTCGGGGGAGACAAATCCTGGAGTATGGCTCAGCGATTACCAGCTTGCATGTCAAGCTGGCGGGGCGGACGATGACCTGTTTATCATCCGTAACCTACCCCTTTTTCTGGCAGACTCCACGCGAGCCTGGCTAGAACATATCCCTTCAAGACGCATCCGCAACTGGAACGACCTGAAAGAGGTTTTCGTAGGAAACTTCCAAGGGACGTACACGCGCCCCGGCAACTCCTGGGATCTCCGGAGCTGCCACCAGGGGGCGGACGAGTCCCTCCGGGATTACATTCGGCGCTTCTCCAGAAAGCGCACCGAGCTCTCCAACGTCGCCGACGCCGACGTCATAGGAGCCTTCCTAGCAGGGACCTCTTGCCGGCCCCTCGTCCACAAGCTAGGGCGCCGAGGCCCGCGAACCACAGAAGAGCTCCTCAACATCGCCACTAGCTACGCCTCTGGCGAAGAGGCTGTCGGAGCGATCTTCGATCGTTCCAAAGGCAAGGCGAAACAGGAGGAGGACGCCGACGAAGGCACCTCCAACCGCCAGCAGAAGAAGAAGGGCAAGCAGCGGCGCGAGGCCCCCCTCGTGGCCGCGGTCGAGCGCAAGCGGGGGCAGCCGCCCCCCGAAGGCGCTCCCGGCTTCTTCGACAAGCTGCTCGAGGGACCGTGCCCAAACCACGAGTTCCCCGTCAAGCACGCCTACAAAGACTGTAACCTCATGAAGAGGTACTTTGTGGGCAATCCGGTGAAAGGTGAACGGAAGCGAAAGCCCGATGAGGAAAAGAAGGGTGACGAAGAGAAGGAAGACGGCTTCCCTAAAGTTGACGACTGCTTCATGATCTTCGGGGGTTCCGCAGCGAACGACACCAAGCGCCAGCAAAAGCTGGAGCGCCGGGAGGTCTACGCGGCCGAGCCTGCGACTCCGGCCTTCCTCGATTGGTCCGGACCGGCTATCACCTTCGATAGGTCCGACCACCCTGGACGCGTCCGGCATCCGGGGCGTTACCCTCTCGTCGTCGACCCCATCGTAGGTACGACGCGCCTCACCAAGGTACTCATGGATGGGGGCAGCGGCCTCAACCTCCTCTATGCCGAGACTCTCGACGCCATGGGGATCGATCGCTCCCGCCTCCGTCCCAGCACGGCACCCTTCCATGGCGTCGTGCCAGGGAAGCAGGCGACGCCTCTCGGGCAGATCGACCTGCCCGTCACGTTTGGGACCCCTTCCAATTATAGGAAGGAGGTCCTCACCTTCGAGGTGGTAGGATTTCGCGGAACCTACCATGCCATCTTGGGACGGCCGTGCTACGCGAAGTTCATGACCATCCCCAACTACACCTACCTCAAGCTCAAGCTGCCGGGGCCCAACGGGGTCATCACCGTCGGCACAACCTTCCAGAAGGCATATGAGTGCGACGTGGAGTGTTGCGAGTATGCCGCGGCCATCACCGTCACCAGCGACATGGCGGTCCAGCTTGCTGAGGTGATCGAAGATCGGCCCGACGCAAAGCAGTCGAGTACCTCCTTTGAGCCCACCGAAGGTATCAAAGAAGTCCCTCTCGATCCCGGCTGTTCCAATGGCGGGGTTGTGCGGATCAGCGCGGCCCTATCCCCCAAATAGGAAAGCGCGCTCGTCGATTTCCTCCGCGCGAACAGTGACGTCTTCGCGTGGAAGCCCTCGGATATGCCAGGCATCCCGAGAGAAGTCGCCGAGCATTCCTTGAACATCAGGGCTGGCTCCAAACCAGTGAAGCAAGGCTTGCGCCGTTTCGACGAAGAAAGGCGCAGGGCCATTGGTGAAGAGCTCCAGAAGCTCCTAGCGGCCGGGTTCATCAAGGAAGTGCGCCACCCCGAGTGGCTAGCCAATCCCGTCCTTGTACCGAAAAAAAACGGGAAATGGAGGATGTGTGTCGATTATACTGGTCTCAACAAAGCGTGTCCAAAGGATCTGTTTCCTTTGCCACGCATAGATCAAATAGTCGACTCAACCGCCGGATGCGAAACCCTCAGCTTCCTCGACGCATATTCCGGCTACCACCAGATTGCGATGAAAGAGGCCGACCAGCTCGCTACCTCTTTCATCACCCCCTTTGGCCCCTACTGCTACGTTAAAATGCCGTTCGGCCTCAAAAACGCGGGGGCTACCTTCCAGCGATGCATGCTGAAGTGCTTCGGGGATCTCATCGGGCGAACCGTTGAGGCCTACGTCGACGACATCGTGGTTAAATCCAGGAAGGGCGACCAGCTCGTTCCCGACCTGGAGCTAGCCTTCGAAAGGTTGAGGGATAAGCGTATTAAGCTTAATCCCGAGAAGTGTGTGTTCGGTGTCCCAAGGGGCATGCTGTTAGGCTTCATCGTCTCTGTGCGCGGCATCGAGGCAAATCCAGAGAAGATAGCGGCCATCAGCGACATAGGGCCGATCCGGAACATAAAGGGAGTGCAGCGCGTCATGGGATGCTTAGCATCCCTAAGCCGCTTCATCTCGTGCCTCGGCGAGCGAGGTCTTCCTCTCTATCGGCTCCTGAAGAAATCCGACCGCTTCGAATGGACCAGCGATGCCCAGGAGGCACTTGAACGACTCAAGGACCTCCTGATGAAGGCCCCAATTCTAGTCCCGCCCGCCGACGGCGAGACCCTTCTGCTCTACGTCGTGGCGACCACCCAGGTGGTCAGCGCGGCCCTAGTAGTGGAGCGGGAGGAGGAGGGGCACGCTCTTAAAGTACAACGCCCGGTGTACTTCATCAGCGAAGTCTTGTCCGAGTTCAAGGCACAATATCCGCAGATCCTGAAGCTCGTCTACGCCGTCCTCATCACGAAGAGGAAGCTGCGTCACTACTTCACCTCCCACCCGGTAACGGTCGTCTCTTCATTCCCGCTTGGTGAAGTAATCCGGAACCAAAATGCAACAGGAAGGATCGCGAAGTGGGCGCTTGAGCTTATGGACCAGGGTATCACCTACGTCCCCCGCACCGCCATCAAGTCCCAGGTACTTGCCGACTTCGTGGCCGAGTGGACGGAGGTACAAGCACCGTCGGCGATAGAGGAGCAGGAGTACTGGACGATGTACTTTGACGGGTCACTGATGAGGGCCCGCGCCGGAGCAGGCCTCGTCTTCGTCTCTCCGTTGGGCGTACGCATCAGGTACATGATCCGCCTCCATTTTCCTGCATCCAACAATGTCGCTGAGTATGAAGCCCTACTCAACAGGCTCCGCATCGCCATCGAGCTGGGCATCCGCCGGCTAGACGTCCGGGGTGATTCCCAGTTGGTCGTCGAGCAAGTCATGAAGGAGTGGAGCTGCCACGACCCTAAAATGGCGGCTTACTGCAACGAGGTCCGTAAGCTCGAGGACAAGTTCGACGGGTTGGAGCTCAACCACGTCGCAAGGCGCTTCAACGAGGTCGCTGACGAGCTGGCGAAGGCGGCGTCCGGCCGGATGCCCGTCCCCGACGGCGTTTTCGTTAGCGACCAGCAGAAGCCTTCAATCCGTTATCTGGAGCCAGCAGGGGTCGGCGAGGCATGCCCAGCCCTGGGGTCGGGACTCGAGCCGGGGGAGGTCAGCAGCGCGCCACCTGTCCCGGACCCGAGCACCGGTCCCGAGGGAATCAACGCTGCCTTACCCGACCCGGCCCTGGAAGCCAAGCCATCCGACCCCGTGGTTATGGAAATCGCGGTGGGCCTCGCGGCGGGGGTCGACCCCCCGACCGACTGGAGAGCCCCGTACCTCGACTACCTCGTCCGCGACATGCTCCCGGCAGACAAAACAGAAGCCCGCAGGATCGCGCGCCGTGCGAAATCCTTCACCATCATTGACCAGGAGCTCTACAAGAGAAGCAACACTGGGATCCTCCAGCGCTGCATCCCGATCGAGCAGGGAAAGGCGCTGATCTGGGATATCCACGCCGGGGCTTATGGTCACCACGCCGCGCCGAGGACACTTGTTGGCAACGCCTTCCGATAGGGATTTTACTGGCCAACCGCGGTCGCAGATGCTACCCAGGTAGTCCGCACCTGTGAAGGATGCCAGTTCTTTGCCCGCCAAACTCACCTGCCCACGCAGGCGTTGCAAACCATCCCATCACGTGGCCGTTCGCGGTCTGGGGGATGGATCTCGTCGGACCCTTCAAAAGGGCGCCCAGGGGCTTCACCCATCTGCTCGTCGCTGTCGACAAGTTCTCCAAATGGATCGAAGCAAGGCCAGTGGCGCAAATCAGGTCCGAGCAAGCGGTACAGTTCTTCACCGACATCATCCACCGCTTCGGGATCCCAAATTCCATCATCAGCGACAACGGCACGCAGTTCACCGGGAAGAGATTTCTCCAGTTCTGCGACGACCACCACATTCGAGTGGATTGGGCGGCAGTGGCGCACCCCCGCACGAACGGGCAAGTCAAGCGAGCCAACAGCATGATACTCCAGGGTCTCAAGCCATGGATCTTCGACCGCCTTAAAAAGTTCGGCGGACGGTGGGTTGCGGAGCTCCCAGCAGTCCTCTGGAGCTTGAGGACGACCCCCAGCCGGGCGACAGGGTTCACCCCGTTCTTCATGGTCTACGGGTCAGAGGACATCTTGCCCACTGACCTAGAGTATGGGTCGCCGAGGGTCAAAGCATACGACGAACAGGGAAACCAGACGTCACTCGAGGACGCACAAGATCAACTCGACGAGGCGCGAGATGTAGCCCTACTCCACTCAGCTAAGTACCAGCAGGCCCTACGGCGTTACCAAAGCCACAGGATACAAGGTCGCGCCTTCAACGTCGGTGATTTAGTGCTCCGCCTCGTCCAAGATAACAGGGGTCGGCACAAGTTGACTCCCCCATGGGAAGGCCCATTCATCTTCGTACAAGTACTACGGCCAGGCACCTACAAGCTGGCAACTCCCGACGGGCAGACCTTCAGCAATGCCTGGAACATAGAACAGCTAAGGCGCTTTTACCCATAGCTTTTACTTCCAAGTTATGCATAATCTTGCCGTCTTTTCCGTTCTTTCGTTCAAGCTCAGGGGCATCCAACCCCAGCCTCGTCCCAGGGTCGCATACCCCTCGGGGGCTACCAATTTTGTTCTTCGGCGAAAAAAGAAACCCTGAACCACCTTGGCTCAGGTCCTTTCGTTTAAGCTAAGGGGCATCCGACCCTGGCCTCGTCCCAGGGTCGCATACCCCTCGGGGGCTACCAGTTTTGTTCTTCTGCGAAAAAAGAAGGCCTTTTCCTTTAAGCTCAGGGGTATCCGACCCTGGCCTTGCTCCAGGACCGCATACCCCTCGGGGGCTATCAGGGGTCCCGACCCCAGCCGCTGGGCGCCATCTAAAAAGAAAACGTTTTTTCTTTTTCAAAACCGAACACTCCCTTTCGAAAACCTTTGGATGCAAAAAAGATAAGGATGCGTGAACGGTGCTCAGGCAAGTTGCGATCGGACCGCGGAAAAACCTACGCCCCAGCGGCTACAGCACCTTCACTCATCAAAACTTACTGACGCACCCGGCAACGCATCCTAAAGCTTTCAAGCCCAAAGGAATAACAAAGGGAATCGGGATCTTTTGTGCAAACAAAGAGTCATAAGAACAGGCCCGTATGGCCAACGCAAAAACGAGTTCAAAGGACTGACATAAGTACAAACTTTTTGGGCGCGAGCCCGGTACAGCTAATTCGCAGAGGGGTCGGCAGCAGCGGCGGCTTCAGGGTCGGCAGGAGCGGCGGCTTCAGGGTCGGCAGGAGTGGCAGCTTCAGGGTCGGCAGAAGGGGCGGCTTCAGGGTCGGCAGAAGGGCCAGCTTCAGGGTCGGCAGGAGGGGCGGCTTCATCCTCCAGGAGCCTCGCGAGGGCCTCCGCCGGCGCGGTCACCCCGGTGTCGATCTCGTCCAGCTCGGCTTTGGTGTAGCCGGCATAGTACCCATCACTCATCCCGGCAAAGTTAATGCCGGAATAGTGAGAGCCGAAGACCCCGAAGGCTCGCCGCACGCCAAGGCGAAGCACGTCCACGGCGATCTCGCGACGGCGACGGCGCACCTCGAGGACATGAGCCGGCAGAGAGCTCGATCCCTCTTCCGGAGCTACACCGAAGTCATCGCAGACGACGCGGACCGCATCTCGCAGGGTGCCGTGCTCACCGCGCTCCTCGTCGAGCGGAGCCCGCAAATTGGCAATCTCACCTGCAGAAGCCACCCAAAAAATCCCACCGAGTCAAAAGAGCAGAACACAAACGACACAAGAACGCAGGAACGGAAAGAACCTCACCGTCGGCCTGGGCTTTCAACTCACGCTCCCGGTCGGCGCTGCGGGACAAGGCGGACTGAAGCCCCTGCACTTGCAAACGGAGTTGATCGTTCTCCGTGCGGAGGGCTCCACGCTCCCCCCTAAGCTGCGCCAGCTCCTCGGCGTCGCGGCGGGCCCTCTCAGCAGCAGCAGCTTTAAGCCCCTCGGCATCGCGGCGGGCCCTTTCCACGATGGCCTGGAACTCCTCGAGGTCGAGGCGGGCCTTCTCGGCGACGGCCTGGAGCCTGGCCTCCGCATGCCGCGCCTCCTCTAACGCCGCCCGCTCACACCCCTCCAGGTCGCGGACGGCCCCCTGGGCGGCGTCGACCTGCAAAGACAGGTCCCTGGTCCGCTCCCTTTCGGCGCCAAGCTGCAGGGACAGGTCCCTGGTGCGCTCCCTTTCGGTGTTGAAACGCTCCCAGCGACCCTACTGTCGCCGGAGGAAATCAGATTTCCCCCGGCTGCCCTCTTGGAGAGCCTGCAAAGCAATACATCGTTTAAGGCAAAAAAGGAAAAAGGAGGTAATCATCACCAAGCAATAAGAATAACATACCTGGCTGCCAGGGACCACGGTGTTGGCCAGAACTCCCATTGCCGAAGTCAGAGCCGCCTAAACCTGGGCGACGCCGCCCTGCATCGCCTGCCACCTATGCCACTCGGCGGCGGCGTCCAGCGCGAAGAGGTGCCTCGGCGGGTCATCACGGGATGACCAGCGGAGGACGGACCCTCTCCACGCCCTCGGGACGGAGGAAGCCGAGGTTGAGACAGGGGTCGACCCTGACGTCGCCGTCGAGGACGGCACCACGACGCTAGAGGCCGCCGGATCCGCCGACGGCCCCGGCGCCTGCACGCTCATCGCCGCCGAGGCCGCCAACGGTACCCCTGTGGGCACCTCCACCTCAGCCGCCAGAGTCACTCCCGCGGGGGTGACCGGGGCGGAGGCCCCTGCCTCCGTCACCGCTGCCTCTGCCGCCGCCGCGCCTCCGGGAGCAGGCGCCCCCTCCGCCTCTGATCCCGCCACGGCAGCGGGGGTATCCGCCCTGCCTCCCGTCGCCGCCGCCTCCTCCGCCTCGTCGGCGTCGAGGTCGATCACCTCCCCGGCCTGAGGGCCCGGGGGGATCACGCCCTGAGCTGAAGGGGCGATCGGAGGGGCCGAAGGCGGAGTGGAGTCCGCTCCCCCTCCCGCGGCTGACGCCGCCGCCGCTACGCCAGCCGCCTCCGCAGGGGCCACCTCCGCGGGGGCATCCGCGGCCGCACCAGGAACCCCGCCGCTCGCCGCGGGCAGAGCCGCGGCCCGCCCCCCGGAGGAGGTCGACATCCGCAGCGCCTTCTTGTGCGCCAGCTGCAGAGTGAGGCCACGGGGAGAAGTGCTGCACATCGACGGCCAGGCGTCAGCAGAAACAAACGAAAAAAGAGGAGAAGAATGACACATAGGAAAAGCCAACTTACGCCCTCAAAGCGCAGGGGCGGCGCGCGCGCTTCGACTCGGAGCCGGACGCCGACCCCAGGGCATTTGGCAGCGGCCGCTTGTCGCCACCTCGCTGCTCTCCGCCAGCGGGCACGGCGGTGGAGGCAGGCTCCACGGACCCCCGAGGAGCGCCCCGAGCGGACTCCTGGGGAGCGCCCCGCACCGGACCCAAGGCGGCGGCGGGGGCAGGCACTGAAGACCCCCGAGGGGCGCTCCGTGTCGACACCGGGGGGGCATCCCTTGCCGACCCCGGGGGAGCGTCCCGCGCCCGCTCCTGGGGGACGCCTTGTGCTGACCCCGGGGGAGCGGCCCGCGCCCGCTCCTGGGGGACGCCCTGAGCCGACCCCGGGGGGGCGCCCCGCGCCCGGTCCTGGGGGACGCCCTGCGCCGACCCCCGGGTGGCGTCCCGCACCTGCTCCCGGGGGACGCCCTGCGCCGACCCCTGAGGGGCGGTCCGCGCCAGCTCCTGGGGCGCGCGCTGTGTTGGCCCCTGAGGCACAGCCCCAGGGCCCGGGGGAGCCGAAGCCCGGGCGGACGCTTCCGCCGCTTCACCCCCCGCGGCCGTCTGCGGGGGCGCATCACGAATCACCAAAGCCCCCGATCGGGGGGAACCAGCTCTTCCTCCTCTTCCTCTTCCTCATCTTCATCCTCTTCATCTTCATCGTCGTCGTCGTCAGACACGACCGCCCCCCTCCGCCGCTGCTGGAACTCCTTGGCGGCCTTCTTCCGCCTCCTCGCCGTCTCCTTGTCCTTGCGGCGCTTCTGCGCCTCGACCTGGAGACGGTTGCGAGCCCTCCGCTCGGCATCTTCCGGCACCGGCGGAAGGGAGTCCGCGACCCGGGTCAGTGAGCCCTGCAAACATAAAGCAGATCCGCGTCAGAACAACAAACAGCGGGACACAAGGAAAGAAAAACGATGTCCCAACTCCTTACTAGGTCTATGAAGCCCGGCTCCGGGCGCATCGGCGGATGCCCGGGGATCGGGTACTCGACGTCCCTGTCCTCCAGTGCCTCCCGGAGCCGTTGCCGGATCTCGGAGGCGGCGAGCGCACCCGTCGCCAGGGCGGTGCCCTCGGGCGGCGCGTCGGGGGTCATGGCGCCAAGCGGCCAGGCCCGGAGCATCAGCGGCGCCACCCGCCGGGCGTGGTACGTGCTGATGACCTCGGCACCGGTGAGCCCACTCCGCTTTAGCTGCTCGATGGCCTGCAGCAAGTTGGAGAACCGCTTCTTCTCCTTCTCCACCGGCCCGTACGCCCATACCTCGGGCGCCGCGTCGATGGTGCGGCCGGTGAAAGCCGGCAGGGGGGAGTCCGGGTAGTTCTTCACGTAGAACCACTGATTGTGCCACCCCTTGTGGGACACCGAGGTCTTCACCGTCATGTACTCCTTGGAGCGAGTGTGACGAAGATGGATCCCGGCGCACCCGATCGGCACCGGAGGCGACCGCTGCTGGCTCCCGGCCTTCCCCGTCTTCTGGTACAGGCTCACTATGAAAAAGTACTTCCACAGCGCGAAGTGGGGCTCGATGCCTAGGAATCCCTCGCACAGCGCGACAAACGCCGCGATGTGCTGGATCCCGTTGGGGTTGAGGTGCTGGAGCTCAAGCCCGTAGTGGTGGAGGAGCCCGCAGAAGAAGCGGCTTGGGGGAGAAGCGAATCCCTGCTCGTGGAAGTGGGCGAAGGAGACGACGTAGCCGGCAGGAGGCGACGGAACCTGCTCCGGCCCCGGCAGCTCCCACTCGCCCGCCTCCGTCCTCTCGCAGAGGAGCCCCTTCCGCACCAGGCCCTCGACGCGGGAGGAGGTGAAGTGAGAAACTCCCCAGGAAGCCATCGCCGGAGGAAGGAGGAGATCGACGGAGATGGAAGAAGAGCGCGCGGCTTGGAGCGAAGGAAACGAGGCGAGCGCGGAGGAACTGAGTAGGAGGCAGGAAGGCTCGAATGCGAGAGGAGAGAGGAACCGGCGCGGCGGGCTCCTGCTTTTATAAGAAGGGTACCGGGGAAGCCAAATCGACGCCCCGGCCGCCATAAATGCGGCGCCAGGTATGCCCCTACCACGCCCGTTTCCTTTTCGAAAACCGCGCGCACGATCGACCGCGAAAACATCCTATCTTCCTCGATTCGTGGGACGGCGCTTCCATAACTCCACTTCCCGGGTAACGCGCCCACGACGCCCCCCACGTTCGGCCCAGGCGCAACAACCGCTCCGCTCCGGCCCAAGGCCCACAGGGAGGTAAGAAAGGGATACGGGCTGAAAACGCCTCCTACGGCCTCATTACAGTCCAGAGTTCGAAGCTGGGCCCAACACGGGTTCGACAGCTGC